>NC_134775.1:9681169-9981169 GCF_050436995.1 Anticarsia gemmatalis
CATAACAATATCCAATTTTACGTACGGCGGTAAAATTGTAATATGGGTATTTCCTTTTGTAATGAAATATGCCTACTTCTGACTGAGGCACATTTGACACTTTCTGCAGGTCAAACACTGCTACTGTGACGTTATCTTTGTTAGTAGCTGTCTCTATTTCTGTTTATTTTTTATAGCTCTTACTTTTTCTATTTTGTATAAATAGAGTCTTTGTTTTTCTTCCAGGCTGGCTTTAGAAGCGTCATCTGCTTGTTCATAAATGGAGCATGTGAAGCACTGGTCTTTTTTGGGTTGGAAAAATTAGTAGTTATTTTTTTTTTTTTTTTTTTTAATAACCCATATCTGTCCCACTGCAGGGCAAGGGTCTCCTCCCAAACGAGGCGGAGGGGTTAGGCCTTGAGTCCACCACGCTGGCCAAGTGCGGGTTGGGGACTTTGCATGCCCTCAATAATGTATTAAACAAATTTTAGGCATGCAAGGTTTCCTCACGATGTTTTCCTTCACCGTTAGAGCAAGTGATAATTATTTCTAATACACACATAACTTCGAAAAGTCATTGGTGTGTTGCCTCGGATTCGAATCTGCGACCACTTGCGTGGGAGGTGCCAACTTAAACCACTCGGCTATAAAAACTGTTTCGTATTGTCGTTTTGTTGGCATTACCACATCAGTGTAGTTTTGTTGCGTAAACCATTCAGAATAAAAGCGATACATTTTGGAAATATTCAAGTTTTCGGAAAGATATTCCCGATTTGAAGTCGCCCTCACATATTGCGGCTCAACTTTAGGAAATTATTCAATATGACATGTGTTTTAACACTAGCTTCTGTCGCACTGTCCATTTTGTTAAGTCTATTGTCATGCCTCCCCCGTTTAACTTGAAGTCCTTCATCTGCTTTCATAGCTTTTTCAATTGCCGTATTTATAAACGTACATATTCTCCAATTTGTAGTCTTTAAAAAATGTGTTTTACATGCAGGGATTGTTTCATTATTTGAATTAGGTAAAAAATAAATAATTGTAAGTTTGCGTGCGGCTGTTTAGCGTCATTTTTTAATACTTTGTGCTTGAACATATCTACTAATATACAACCATTGATGTTCGCGATTAGTAAGACGATAAAATTTATCAAATATAGCTTGTCGTTCGGATGGACTAAGTTTTTGGTTACAACCCTTTTTACACGTTTCCTAGCTAGTTTATTTTCCTTTTCCAATAAAGAGGGTTGTCCTTCCAGATTCATTACTAGTAACTACGTCTTCAATGCTTACTAATAAATTCTGCTCAACCTCATGATCGCTTTCTGCTGCCATTATTATATCGTTGATTCTTTCTGATCGCTCTTCTGGTGTCAAAACCTCATTTTCTTCTTCTTCTCTACTAGTTTGGAGTGACCTCATATTACGTATACAATCCCAGGTGAGCAATCCTTAGAAGTTGTACCGGTTAATGTGTCTTTGTGATTAAATGCTGAAATTTCTTGTGGTCTTAGCGTGTCACCAAAATTTTCTTAGTTACTTACTTGATTTTCGTTTTCAATGTCTGTTATAGATAAATCCAGTCCATGGCCAGTGTCAATGAAACTGACCGCCGTAGCCGTATATCGGCTAGGAGGACATTATTATAGATAAATCGATGGTTGATGCTATATATATTTCTGTCGAAGAAGCTACGAAATCTGCGTGAGTTAAATGTAGTGATAAATATGAAATTGTTGATAGAGTGATTATCATTTCTGGAAAACTTATTATTTATTTATAGGTGCAGAGTTTCCGCTTAGACTTGAAATGCTACTTAATGGGCTCTCCACCTTGTTAGGGCGTGGACTCGGAGCTTATTCCGACTCGTCTGGAGAAAAATCTTCATCGGATTCCTGATCGGGATCAACGTACTTTTTTTTCATTCTAGGTGTAATAGATAAAAATACAAAACAAATTCACAGTATTGAAACATTGCGTACTTTATTGAGACAATACCAATATCAAATAACATTGTTAGTGTGTATTATGGAATGTGTATATTAAACTTTATTCAACAATAACTTACTTACTCTTACTTAAAACTTCATGAAAATTATTTACGCCAATAACCCGGTAAACGTATATTGCCTAAATAAAATATGAATTGTTTTTTTGTATGAATCTATAACAGGTTTTTTCCCATTATATATTTTTATCTAAATTCCGCACAATAAACACGTGTGTCATGATATTTTTGTAAATATCATTAGGAGAAATCTGGAAAAATTGCCAAAGTGTATCCTAACCCATAGATGCCGAAAATTACATAAAAGCATAAAACCCATAATAGGTAGGTACAGTAGGGGCTCAATGGGACAAGGGGTACAGTGAAACACTGTCAATAACTATTCAAATTACAAACGAATTCCCGCGCTTTTCACTTCGGCCAATCACAACACTTCAAGTATCACCTGATGGCGCAGTGCAATATGGCCGGCGTGTGACAACAGAGTTTTGAGACGATAAAAATAGTTTTAAGGAGCAAAAAGTTTGAATTTCGTATCGGAGACTTTTTGATTTTGGAAAAAAAGAAGTTATTGCAGGTATGTGGTATTTTTTTATATAAATATCTTTCGTTTTAGCAATTATTTGAATCAAACTGTTCTGTGGAAAAAATAACCTAACAGTCTTAAGTCTTTGTTTAAAATTTTCGAGATACTATGGGGTACAGTGGGACGGGGTTCCATGGGACAGTGTTCCATTGTGCCCCGTTACGTATCAGTGGTATGAGATTAATTTAATTTGAATTTGTTACAGGTTTTGAAGTCACAATGGTGAGAAATCGCAAGAGAAAAACTGACAGAGGCCTGAATAGTGAATCTAATATGCGTGAGGCTGTAAAATTGGTAGCAAATGGTATGAGTTTGCGAGATGCTGCAATGTCAAAAAATGTTAAATGTTCTACTTTACATCGATATGTTCAAAAAAAGAAAGCAGCAGAGGCCGGAGCACAAATATCTATGAAACCTAACTATGCAGTCAGAAAGATATTTTCAAATGAACTAGAAGACGCATTAGAACAATATTTAGTGACTTGTTCGAAAATGTGCTATGGTCTGGACACTGTGGAAACAAGACACTTAGCTTATGAGATGGCAAAGTTTTATAACATTGACATTCCAAAAGCTTGAGAAGAGCGGAAAATGGCTGGCATCGATTGGCTTTACGGCTTCAGGAAGCGACACCCCGAATTAAGACTTCGTTAGCCAGAGGCTTGCAGCTTATCGAGGGCAACGTCTTTTAACAGACACAATGTGCAAACGTTTTTTGACAACTTATTTACTATTCTGCAAAAGTACCCAAGTTTTGGAGATGGTACAAGGGTGTTCAGTTTAGATGAAACTGGAACAAAAACCGTAGAAAGTTTTTGCTTCAAAATCATCAAGAATAGAATAAGAATAGAATAATTATTTATTTGCGTAAAATGTGGTAACAAAACATGGTAGTAAATAAAAATAGGTACAGGACATATTTTGCCATTTACAATAGCATGCAAATATACAAAAAGGTTGACATAGGGATGCCATCATTAACACTAAGTTAAAATATTAAAACTTAACACTACACATAATATAATATTAACAAATAACTTGGTATCTCTTATAAAAACAGTACTATAGTTTATTAATAGTCTAATAAAATTTATTATTTACAGACATACCACTTTTCTATTACACATACCAAGCATGAATAAAAATTTACAATAAAAACATTTTATAATAGTACAAAACAAAATTAAGGAAATATAGTATCTTCTTATTTTATAACCCTTCTATTATTTTATAATGCATTTCTAAAGTGATAGGCTTTTTTAGCATGTTCCTTAATAAAGTCATCTACACTATAAAAACACTTTTCTACCAACCATTTCTTTAATGCTGTACAGAAATTCTTAAAGGGTAGAGAAGTAATTGTGTCAGGTAAGGCATTAAAGATGAGAGGCGCCATGTAAACACAACTACGCCTAAACATTTCCAAGCGAGGTATGGGCATTTTTAAATAAGACTGTGCGGTTCTCCGTTTATTATTATTATCATTTTTCTCAAATAGATGAATGTTGTACTTGACGAATTTAGCTATTTCATATATATATATATATACATGGGGCAGTTAAAAGATTTTCCGCAATAAAGACTTGTTTGCATGATTCGGAGCGTTGTATTCCATAGAGAGCGCGGATACATTTTTTTTGGGCTATAAAAACCCTCACTAGGTCAGAGGAGTTACCCCAAACAACAATACCGTATCTAATTATCGAACATACATAAGAGTGATATACCATTAATGAAGTATCTTTATTTGTAATATCCTTTACTTTTTTTATAGCAAAAACGAATTTATTTATTTTTTTGCAAAGGTTGTCCGTATGCTCTTTCCATGTTAAATGTTCATCAATAGTAATACCTAAAAATTTTGTGCTTTTGATCTGTTCCACTGGTTGACCATTATGAACAATATTAAGATTTTGACATTTAGCCTTTTGTGATCTAAAATTAACTATTTTGGTTTTGTCAATATTAAGTTTTAATGAATTTGCATCAAGCCAGTTAATTATGTCTTGTAAAGTAGTATTGACAAGATCTTCATAGGATTCTTTATTATCGCATCGAATGATAACTGAGGTATCATCTGCAAAAAGTACAGAGTCATGCGCTCCCAACGCTTGAGGTAAATCGTTTATATAAATAAGGAATAATAAAGGTCCCAATATACTTCCCTGTGGGACGCCAAAGTTGTTGTTTCTTGCTTCTGAATTAAATTCTTCCAAATTGCTATTAATATCATTAAATTTACATATTTGCGTGAATTGACTCCTGCCATTTAAATATGACCGAAACCATTCTAATGCTATACCCCTTATACCACAATTATCTAATTTATCTAAAAGTTTTAAATGATTAACATAGTCGAATGCTTTGCTTAAATCTAAGAACAAAACGCTAGATGGTACTTTCATATTAATATTATTTATAATGGATTCTACTAACTTGAATGCGGCTAATTGAGTCGAACGGCCTTTTCTAAATCCGTATTGTTGCTCTGACAACACATCGCCTTTTTCTAAAGTTTAAAATTCTTTTACGTATAACCTTCTCAAATATTTTAGAAAATGTAGACGATAGTGCTACCGGTCTATAGTTATTTTTATCTGTTTTAGATCCCTTTTTGTATAATGGTTTAATCACTGATAACTTTAATTTGTCTGGAAAGTAACCTTGTTCAAGTGATAAGTTAATAATGTAGGCTAGAGGCTCTGCAACAAACTGTGATATTATTTTAAGAAGATTTGTTGTGATATTATCATAGCCTGATGATTTTGTGTTTTTTAGTGATTTTATTATATTGTTAATTTCTATTGCATCTGTTGGTTCTAAAAAGATACTATAATTATTAACAGTCCCGACGGTGTTATTAATGTTGTTGGATGGATTAACCGGATTGTTCTCCACTATCTCAATAAAGTAGTTGTTAAATATAGTTGCAATATCATCACCTGACTTAGTTTCAAAACCATTTTCTATAATTTTATCAACGTATTCCATTTGTACCATATTGCCAGAGTTACGTTTGATAATATCCCAGGATGCTTTACACTTGTTATCTGATTCTGTTACATGTTTTAGGTTACTCATAGATTGCAAATTATTAATACATTTTCTTAACAAAGTAGAATATTTTTTGTATCTTTTTTTGTTTTCATCAGTTTTATTGAGGTAGTAATTAAATCGTAGTTTTCTTTTTGTCTTACAACTTATCTTCAATCCCCTTGATATCCATTTCAGTTTGGTAGTTTTAAAGGTTTTTTTCAATTTAATAATAGGAAAGCATAGTTTATAAAACAACGTTATTGTGTTATGTAACGCATCAAAAGCATCATTTGTTTGTTTAATGTTGTATATTTCAGAAAATGTTAATTTACTGATACAATCAACAAACTTGGTGATATTATATTTGCTCAGGTCATGCTTGGTTACAAAGTAATGCTTTGAAATATTTTCCTTGTTATCACTAAACTCAATGGATTGTGCAGTATTGTGGTCCGATAGAAAAAGGTCATGTGTTTCTCCTCTTGTATTGGGAATATTACTCAAGATGTTATCAATACAAGTGTTCTGTCTCGTGGGAGTATTAATATGACACTGTAGACCGAAATTTAAGATTAGATTATGGAATTTTATAGTGTTATTATCTTTATTAATTAAGTTAATGTTAAAGTCTCCAGCAATTACAATTTTGAATTTTTTAGTTTGTAGCTTATTTAGTAATAATTCAAACATTTCCAAGAATAAGTTAAAATTCGAATTCGGAGTTCTGTATACACAAATTATTATAAGACGTTTTTGTTTTATTTCAGTACCACATACCTCAAACTGATTTTCAATACTCATTTCTCTTAATTCCTTCAATTCATTGCACTGAAGATTATTCTTGCATAATATACAAGTACCCTACGTTGATCAGTTCGTGAAAAAATTGCGCAAAGTTTAAAATTATTTAATAACATATAATTTTCATCCCCTTTTTTAATAAAATGTTCACTCAAACATATTACATCAATACTCTTACCTGATAACTGGAGTTCTTCAACCGCTAATTCTAGATCTGGAATTTTATGCAATGCTCCAGCAATGTTCTGATGAAAAACTAGAAATGTGTGCGAGTTTTTATTGTTAGGCACGAAAAAATTTTTTTGGTTTATTTGTATCTATATCTGACCCACCTGATTGAATATGGACATTTTCTTCGTTAGTATGAGTTATTGTTCTAATTGTAGATGTAACTTTTGCTGTAGTACGAAAATAATAAGGAATCGTACCTTTAAGAGGTTCAGAATAAATTATTTCAGTGTTGTCGCATATAATGTTGCCGCAGTTTATTTATTATAACGAAGCGGTGAAACACTGTAAATACAGTATAATAAGCACTAGTAATTGGAAATAACTATTTGTGAAGGAGGAATGTACTTGCTCATACAAAAAAAAAAAAAAAAAAAAAAAAAAAAAAAAAAAAAAAAAAAAAAAAAAAAAAACTGTAGGCGCCTTTACGGTACTTTATAAATAAAGAGTGGACTGTATGATATAGGGCTTTAATGCCGTAATTTACAACAGATCATAAACGCAACGTAATACAAATAAGTGCCCGCGGTTAAGCGCGCCGTGGCCTGAAGAGAAGTGACGGCCGCGGTGGCGGCGCGGGCGCGGCCGGCCGCGGTTGCGCCCCGGCCCCCGCACCGCTCCCTCGTTCAGCTGTAGCGGTCGTGCGCCGACATACTCCCCGGGTTGAAGCGTTCAGTCTTCTAATGGGAGTGGGCATATGCAATTGAAGGCACGACGGATGGTGCCCCTCCTGGTCTTCATTTCTGCCACCCTCGTGACTCCGTCAACGCCGGGATAGGTCTTCGTGACCCGACCCAGGGACCAGAGCAGTGGTGGCGTCGTCTTGTCCTTGATTAGGACCAAGGTTCCTGGCTTCACCTCCCCTCTGGAAACAAACCACTTGGACTTGGCCTGCAGCAGAGAAGTGTACTCATTATGGAAGCGTCCCCAGAAGTGCTGCCTGATGTACTGTATCCTCTTCCACCGGTCCAGTCGCGTGATGTGCGTATTATCAGTCACCTGGGTGCATGGTACAGATAAGAGTGGTCGTCCAATCAAGAAATGAGAAGGTGTTAGTGCCGTAAAATCGTTCGGGTCAGAAGAAAGAGGAGTGAGAGGGCGCGAGTTCAATACCGCCTCTATTTGAATGAGACAAGTAGACATCTCTTCATAAGTGAAGTGAGTAAGACCCAATAGCCTTTTCAAGTGATGCTTGCACGATTTTACAGCAGCTTCAGCCAAAGAATTGAAATGAGGGCTATATGCAGGCGTGAAAATAAATTCGATACCCTCCTGCGCGATTTCAAATGGAACATTTGATGAATTTAAAAAATTGTACATTTCATTAGACGCGCCTACGAAATTAGTCCCGTTATCGGACGTGATGCTTCGGGGCTTGCCTCGACGCGCCACGAAACGATTTAAAGCGGCCATGTAAGCCTCAGAGGTGAGGTCTGTGACGAGCTCCAAATGTACTGCTTTTACTGCCGAGCAAACAAAGATGCACATGTAAGCCTTTGTTAGTTTGCAGCCTCGCCCCGCGCGGTTTGCTATGAGTACTGGCCCGGCATAGTCAACGTAACTGTGTAAGAAAGGAAATTCAAAATTAGTTCTCGATGATGGTAGTTGACCCATTACAGGCTGTACATTTTGAGCCTTGAGTCTGTAACATTTGAGACATTTATTTACGGTGAATCTAGATAGGTTCCTGCCACCTAGCGGCCAATACGTTTGTCGAATGTGTGACAGTAACAACTGAGGACCGGCATGAACAAGCTTTAAATGTTGCATGTGAAAAATAAGTTTAGTAAGAATGTGCTTACCACATAAAAGAATAGGATGCCTCACATTGAAGTCATAGGGAGAGTTATCAAGCCTCCCGCCCACACGAATGAGGTCGTGATCGTCAATGAAAGGCGTCAGAGGAAGCAATCTACTTTTGCGTGGCAATTTTTGACTACTTTTTAGAAGTTTATATTCCTCAGGGAACATTTCAAGTTGTGAGAAATGAATAATTGAATTAAATGAATTTTCTAGCTCTAACAATGAAAGATTGCCACACAATTTATTATTTTTATTTTTTAAGTTGTAAATAAATCGCTGTACATATGTAAATATTTTATGAATTTTTGTTAGACTAGAATACTTTGATAATAAATTATGAATGATAGATGAATGAGAGGTTACGTGTGAATGATGAACATTATGTGAGTGATCATTACTATTATTACTACCACTACTAATGATATGAGTCACCACTTCCGGCAAATCATGTTTCTTTGTGTTTGGCATTGTGGGCCATTCACTCCCAACTAGCACACAAGCTGCTTATACAGTCGTTATACAGCCTGATAGTTACATAAGAGTCGTTCAAATGCTGTACAATTCTCTATAAGTTGTATACTAGCTATTTAAAAAACCCTTTAACAGCTAGGCGGGACAGTAGCCGTTTAGTAGGAAACTAATGACTTATAGTGATATATGAGCATGTAATTGCATCGCTAGACAGCCTAGGGAAGTATAACTGAGTTAATGGAATCTTCTATAACACCGTTAACTGTATAAGGGGACTTTCGGAGATAAAGGAGTTTAAACGGAGTTATGCGTTGCGCTTATAGCGCTCAAGAGCGTAAATAAGCTTTTTGTAATGCCTTAGGTTCTATAACAGATTTTTTTAGGGCTAGTGTATTACTCATCTATAAAAGAGTTGCGTAGGTGTTTAATAGCGCCTTGAGCGTTATATCAGATATTTATATGGCTTCTGTACGGCAAATAGATGTATAAGGTATCATTCGAAACATTTTTACAGCCATGGGGATTACAGAATTATGTTAAGCACCTAAAGCGCTATAACCGAGTAATATACCTTTATACTAAAGCTTAAAATTATTATCATAATATATTTACATAGGTGCAGTGGTGGTTCAGTCTGTCAACTGTTTTTAAAGAATAAATAAAATAAATAAAATAAATAAAATAAATAAAATAAATAAAATAAATAAAATAAATAAAATAAATAAAATAAATAAAATAAATAAAATAAATAAAATAAATAAAATAAATAAAATAAATAAAATAAATAAAATAAATAAAATAAATAAAATAAATAAAATAAATAAAATAAATAAAATAAATAAAATAAATAAAATAAATAAAATAAATAAAATAAATAAAATAAATAAAATAAATAAAATAAATAAAATAAATAAAATAAATAAAATAAATAAAATAAATAAAATAAATAAAATAAATAAAATAAATAAAATAAATAAAATAAATAAAATAAATAAAATAAATAAAATAAATAAAATAAATAAAATAAATAAAATAAATAAAATAAATAAAATAAATAAAATAAATAAAATAAATAAAATAAATAAAATAAATAAAATAAATAAAATAAATAAAATAAATAAAATAAATAAAATAAATAAAATAAATAAAATAAATATAAATAAAAAAAAATGATTTTCAAACTAAGTATTTTAATATTCAACGACTGACCCCTAAAAGTACGAGTAAAATGCTGGTGTGTGCGACCAAAACAATTATATTGAAGCACTCCTATGCCACAACTGCAGAACTTTGAGGTCTACAACAGCAAACACTAGAGCCTTTGTACAGCTTAAGCCGCTAGAGCAGATGTAACCAACTCTGAGAGGTGCTTGATCGAGACGCCATTACAGCATTTGGTAAACATATTTTTTGAGGTTATTACGATCTTTTGAAGATCATATAAATCTATAGCCTGGTAAAGTTAACATAATTAAAATCATTTTTTATTAACTATAACCCTAATTAAACTATCTGTAACCCTCAAAGTCTTATTTATGTTCAAAATACAATTTCCAAATCCACATATCTATATAATGTTTGCATTTAAAACTGAATATTTTGAGGGCGCATGAAAATATTGACGATAATATACATATATATTGACAGCAAACTGGCACTCGCACTTTCATATCACGTACACAAAGAAATAAAAGCGATAGACTACTTGTTATTTTCATAATCCAATCCGTAAAAATAAAATGTCTCCTCATTTGTCACTGATGATTCATTTTAATACAATATATTTAGTTTACACCATAATAAACCGACCATATTACTAATTTAGAGCGTTAGCATTTATAACCGTTACACAGTAGCGCTAAAATAAGGTAAAGGTGGTATAATCGCGCTGCAAGAGCTTTTTCGAACGCTCGTGGCGCTAACCACCTCTGTACAACAGCTGTTAAGCGCCACGAAGCTGCGAAAAAGCTCTTGTAGCGCGATTATACCACCTTTATCTTATTTTAGCGCTTCTGTACAACTACTATACTACGTACTATTATAATTACTATTTACGACCACTGTAGATCCAATGTCGAGCTATAAGCTGGACAGTATGGGCCTATTTGACGCTACAAGAGATCTGTAGCCGCTTATAGAACCACTATACTTCTTACTAAGGAGCCTAAGGCGTTATAAAAATCCTTTAACCGGCCATTGTGCAGCTTGTTATAGCGCTTGTGTGCTAGTTGGGCTCTCTTTATTTAATAAAAAAGACGGTCCGGACCACCAGAGGGGTGTGTCCTTGATAATGTCGGCCCGTAGACCACGCGAAACAAGATCCGCTGGGTTGTCCTTAGACGGTACGTAGCTCCAGGTATGACCACATGTGATCTCTTGAATCTCGTTGACTCTATTTCTGACGAAAGGTTTTAATTGGTTAGAAGGAGTAGAGAGCCAACCCAACACTATGGTTGAATCACACCAGAATCTATACTTGTGGATAGTCATGGTGAGAGATTCCTGAACCTTAGCACACAGCCTTGCTCCCAACAAAGCGCCACAAAGTTCAAGCCTCGGGATAGTTGTAGGTTTGATGGGTGCTACACGATTTCTAGAGACTAGAAGTTGTACACCTACGACTCCGGCACTGTTACACGATCGAATGTACACACAGGCGCCGTATGCTTTCTCGGATGCGTCGGTAAAAACATGTATTTCGTGCGTAACAGAGTCCTCATGCGAAACCCAACGAGGAACCTTTAAATAATTTAAAGATGTAATAGTACTCTCAAACACAGACCAAGCATTGCTCACCTCGAGCGATACTCCGTCGTCCCAGTCGTATTTATCTAGCCAAAGTCGCTGCATGAGGATTTTGGCTTCAACAACGCACGGACCAACGAGGCCCAGTGGGTCGAAAATCTGACTGATAACAGAGAGGATATGACGTTTGGTGACTTTATTAGTAGAAGTAACGTTTATAGTGTATGTAAGTGAATCTGAGTCACAAACCCAGTTAAGTCCTAGGGTTTTGGACTGAGAACCGTTAAGACCATGCTCAGAAAAATGTAACATATTATCTGATTCATTATAATTATTATTAGATTTTATTTGATTTAAGATTTCCAAATTATTTGATCGCCATTTGCGTAAATTAAATTTTGCTGAAGAAAGAACCTTTTTTATAGTTTTAGTTACATGTACAGTTTCAGATATGGTGCTCCCTCCCCCGAGATAATCGTCTACGTAAAAATCACGCCGTATAGCGAGTTGTGCACGACTATCCTCAGTGTTATCAGCCAAACTTACCAAACACTTGGTGGCTAAATAGGGAGCAGACGCAGTACCGTACGTAACTGTATTTAATGTGTATGTACTTAGAGGTTCCGAGGGATCAAATCGAAAAATAATTTTTTGGAGAGGTCGTTGATCTGGACTTAGTTCGATAGCTCTGTACATCTTCTCCACGTCACCTGAGACCACGTATCTATGCTGACGAAAACGTATTAAAATGGATAATAGATCGTCTTGCACTACCGGACCGGCCATCTGAATGTCGTTAAGAGACACTCCCGTACTAGTAGGGGCTGATGCGTCGAAGACTACGCGTAGTTGAGTTGTGGTACTCGAATTCCGAATGACTCCATGGTGTGGAATATAATATTTAGTTATGGAATGTCCAGGTGGAGAAGTACAGTTAGAGTCTAACGTCATATGACCTAAGCGCTCATACTCTCGCATAAATTCGTAATATTTGCTTTGAAAGGAAGGATCACGCTTAAACCGCCGCTCTAGGGACAAAAAACGATTCCTAGCATTTGTGTAAGACTGTCCTAGAGAGCTTGGGTCGTCCTTCAAAGGCATTTTAACGACAAACGCACCATCGCTGTTGCGTGTAGTGGTTTGTGTAAAGTGTTGTTCACACATTCTCTCCTCAAGAGAGTGGGAATGTTTGTGTGAGACATTGTCAAGTTCCCAGAATTTAGTGAGGTCGGGATTGACATTGGAATGATGGCAAAAGTGATTAGAAGCAGAGGAAAGAAAGCTAGATTGATGTGAAATGCTACCAGATACAAGCCATCCGAATTTTGTTTCACACAATTTAGGTAAATTTTTCCCTAAGTCTATCGTATTTGAACCTATGACATTCCAAAACACCTCAGCCCCTACCAGGACATCGACGGCCGACGGAACGTTGAAGTTCGGGTCCGCTAATGTAAGACCTGAAGGAATAGGGACATGGTTAATGGGTACGAACGTAGAAGGCAAGACCTTCGTGATCTCAGGTAGGACGTGGCAATCAATATCTACAGTGTAGGCACAGCATAAGGACTCTATAGTTAGTTGACAAGACTGTGTACTGGTGGATATGTGATTATTGATACCTGTTACCTTGGTGCTAGTACCTCGTCGTGACAAACCCAGTTTCTCTGTTAAGCTGTGCGTTACGAAGTTCGCCGTACTGCCGTTGTCCAGCAGTAGGCGCGCGGCGTACTTCTTACCCGTGTGGCTGATGACGTTCACCAACGCTGTGGATAAGAAAACATGCGCAGAAGTGGCGAGCTGCATAGAATTAGCCGAAAGCACAACATTAGACGCAGATGGCAGTGCAGGAGGCAGTGAAGCAACAGCAGAAGGCAATAGATTGGGTTCGCTAGAATCTAAGTGCAAAAGCGTATTATGTTTGGTCTTGCAATATCTGCAGCGTGAAAACTTACACTGCTTAGCAGTATGTCCAATGCGTAGGCAGTTAAGACAAACAGTCAAATCTTTTGCCCTTTGAATGCGATTTTCTATTGATAGGCTTCTAAAGATATTGCATTTATATAAAGTATGTGCTTGGGAGCAAAGTGGACATTTAATATTAATATTTTTTAATTTTTTATCTGAGTTTTTATTTTTAGAGTAGTTGTTATTGTTACCTAAATTATTGTCTAAATTGTTATTTAAAGCAACAACAGTATTGTGCTGAAAAGAATTCGTATTATTATTTGATTCTACAGACTCCAACCAATCAGCTTTTTTACTTAAGAATGAACAAAATTGTGACGTAGTAGGATAGCCTGTAATTTTATTGTTTCTGTGTTCCTCCCATTCACGACTAGTAACTAAATCTAATTTTTTAACCATGACAAAAATGATGATATCATCCCAATGTTCAGTGGGTCTTTTTAAATTGGTTAATGCCCGAACATTTTTATTAATATTATCAACTATGCTTCTAATGGAGACACTCGATTCTTTAGTAATTGGCTCAAAATCAAATAATAAAGCTTGTAAATGATTTCCCACAAGCAGATACTCATTGTTGTATCGCTCGCACAACAAGTCCCAAGCGGTCTTATAATGATCACTGCTAAAATCTAAATTTTTAATTAGCGACGCTGCGGTTCCCTGTAGGGAAGCACGCAAGTAATGAAACTTGTTGATGTTATTAATGCTAGAGTTATCGTGAACTAATGACGAAAAGGTGTCTCGAAACTCAAGCCAGCACTGATAGTTCCCGTCAAAATGAGGCAAATTGATTTTTGGCAAACGAACAAAATTATTGGAAGCGTGTGCACCTGAGTCAGCATCTTTGAAGCCCGCCTCAGAACCAACAACGTTGACCGAAGAACCGAGCAGGCTGCGCGTGAGTGCCACCAGACTAAAAAATTGGCGGTCGAAGTCCTCACGGTCCGTGAGTGCAGTCTCGGCATCGTCGATAAGCATTTCGATGTCTGTCTGTAAATCATCAAATTCGGCATGTAAGGTTTCGAATTTATGAAAACGCTCCTGCAGGTCTAATCTTTGCAACTCAGATATTTGTGCACTACTGCTAATTAAAGTTAAATAGTTACTGTAAATCTTGAGCTTCGACTTTAAAGAACTACGTTTCTTAATAAGTGTCTTAACGTCCGACATTTTCTAGTATCTATTAAAAAAAATGAACACGTGTTTACCGTTATGCGATAACACTAATGAGTCTGTTATTGAAAGGATAGCAAAACAACTGTGCGGAACACAAAGGAACTAAATCTATAAGTATAAACTGCATAAACCGAGATCGAGCACGTGGTATGTGTCTCGACTGCACATGCGCATATAATGTTGCCGCAGTTTATTTATTATAACGAAGCGGTGAAACACTGTAAATACAGTATAATAAGCACTAGTAATTGGAAATAACTATTTGTGAAGGAGGAATGTACTTGCTCAACAAAAAGAAAAACTTGAGAATACGATTATTTCGGCAAAAAAAAACGGCTGGGAATATAATTAATTGGAACGAACTCACTCAGATAAGTACTAATACTCCCAGAATATGACTTCAACTTCTTCCAAGGTGACGCACGTTGCTTCGGGGACGACTTCTTTGACTTCGGTGTGGCCGCGGAAAGTTCCACGCGGCGGCCCGTTGATTTGCGAAGATGACGTGGTTACGACGGTGATTTTAACGGCTCGAAGGACCAAAAACTGTAGGCGCCTTTACGGTACTTTATAAATAAAGAGTGGACTGTATGATATAGGGCTTTAATGCCGTAATTTACAACAGATCATAAACGCAACGTAATACAAATAAGTGCCCGCGGTTAAGCGCGCCGTGGCCTGAAGAGAAGTGACGGCCGCGGTGGCGGCGCGGGCGCGGCCGGCCGCGGTTGCGCCCCGGCCCCCGCACCGCTCCCTCGTTCAGCTGTAGCGGTCGTGCGCCGACAGTGTTATTAGGGCAACTAATATTTACTAATTGTTTATTGTCTCTGGGACTGGGAGGTACTTCATTTTTTGTGCTTAAGTGAAGTAGTGACGACTTTTTGTTAAAGGATAAAAATTTATTATAATATTGTTGAACATTAATTTTGTGAATTATTTGACTAACTATATCATGGCTCGAGCTTGCTTCAATGAGAGTACAATTTTTGTAGTTTTGGGTAAAAAGTTTGAGTTTATTATTTAATTTACGCTCATTTAGAGATGCATTATAGAGTACATTGACTATATACACATTACAATGTTTAAAGGCCTTTAACGCCGCAGAAATTTCTACAAAAAATGTACAAGGATTTGTGTCATTACAACCACTCATGATGATCACGCTGTCATTGTTGGTGAGACCCTTAGCTAAGTTTTGGCAGTTAGATAACACTTCTTCTGTAGGAGCATCAGTTTTTCTCAAAGCTGTTATACTGTATTCGTTTAAGATGAGTTGACGTTTGTAGTAAATAAGTTTCTGTATGATACCTGCACCTTGGTTGTCTGCCAGTAAGATTATTTTGCCGTGTGCCATAGCCGGTGTAGAAACATTCTTACTTTGTTGGTTATAATTTGTTTGTCTTGTAATGCTATAGTTGTTTGGTATTTTAGGTACCCGTTCTGTCGTTCGTGGATAAGTAACTGATATCTTTTCATCTATATCGATGTTTGCGGAGTTTTCAAGTTTGTTTTCTTCATCATCCCGAGGTATTTTAGGAGTCTGTGTGCTAAGATCTAAATTCAATTTTCTAGCAGCAGGATGGGGCCTGCTTAAACATTTCGTATCTTTGGTGTTGGGTGAAGTGAGAACACTTCTTTTAACAGTCGTTAAGTACATATCCTTGAATTGTGTAGCTTTTCGTACTTCTATATCTATTTGTAGTTTCAAAGATTCATTCTCTATATTTAGCGAATCTATTTCAGCATTTGCATTCATCAACTGTTTTTTTAAAGTTTCTATTGTTAATTTTAATTCCATAATATCCTCATGAATATCATATGCAGATAAATCTATCAAACTCTTGATACTTGTATCGGAAGCCAAACTGTCCATGGACTCACAGGTTGTTTGTGAGAGAGATCTTCGAGATCGCTTTCGTTCATTCATTGTGTTACAATTTGACTCCATTATATTATAGAGAGATAATAAATTAGAAATTATAGAATTATTTTATATCGAGAATGTCAATAAATATTATTCGACTCTGGTAACACTGGTTCTTTATGACGTTTGCCGTGACATAACAAGAATGTCAATACCGGTAAATTAATTCATTCGGTTCTGATTCATAATGTTGGTAGCACTGGTTATTTATGGCCTCCTTCACAAAATGTAAACAAACAACTGTCAGGACTATGAATGTCTAATATTGTTGTTTTGTTTATTTAAAAACACCTTAGTTGTAGTGTATATAGTATTATTCGCACTTTAGAGAGTTTATATACACTTTTATTAAACGGTTTACACATCCGGTGATACTTAGTATTTATATTTGTTTATTCGTAACAGTTTGAGTTCAGTTTAAATTACACTGCTATTGGCGGTTAAATTTCGAAAATTCACTTAGAGTCACTTTTTTGTTATTTAATATTGTTAAGATGTTTAATTGACACAGTTTATAATTTTTAATTTACTTTATTTATGTACTAAGCCAAATAGTCGAACTTTATAGCGTTCTCTTCAGTTTAACAGTTTACTTGAAATTTATATTTTTTTACACTGCACTTGTTGATACCGTTTTTGTAAATACACCTTTTTTTCTTTATACACTTGTTGTACACTTTCACAAACGATTGCTGACAATTATTGCATAGATAGTTACTAGAAAATCTCATTTGTGGACTATAAATCACAATGAAACTAATTATTATATTTATTTTAATACGGAGCTACTGTTTGTAGTTACGCGCCATTTTTTTTCAAGGCAAGGCAGTTAAATAAAGTCACCAGCGCTGAGAGAGGCACTTTGGTTACCACATGTTGCATAGTTTCAGCAAATGGAACTGCCTTGCCACCTGCAATGGTTTTTCCACGAAAGAATTTCAAGAGTCACATGCTTACAGGAGCACCCCCAGGCACGTTAGGTCTTGCTCAACCTACTGGCTGGATGACAGGTGGATTATTTGCAGATGTTATGAAGCATTTTGTCAAAATGACGTCCAAGCAATATAAAATCTGGATTAAAAAAAACCGCAATTTGTCAGTTTGATCAAGATATTTTTATCGAAGATGATTTCCTTACAAGCGAAGTAACTAATAGGCCAATAACAGAAGAAGACCCGCAAATGCAATCCAGGGATCTTATGACACCTCCTATCGAAAATCAAGAACCTTTAACCTTAAGAGCTGCACCTCATGAATATGAAAATCAGCAAGCTTCCACTTCAAGACCTGCGCTCCAAGATGTTGGGAACCTAGGAAAAAGTCCTTTGGAATGCAGGAACTACCCCAGAGCTGGGGTACCCACGACCAAAAGGAAGAGAGGTAAAAGCTTAATTTTGACAGACACTCCTATAAATCTCTAAATAGAAGAACGTGCACAGGAAAGAGAGAAGAAAAAAAACCAAAGAAGGGTGAGAAAATAAATAATATAAAGAGAATGAAGACAGAGAAAGTGACCAAATCACTTTTTTCAAGTCCAATTATTATTCAGATGATGAAATGTCTTCAAATGTATCCAGTGATGAAGATATGGATCTACCACTGTCCATTTTTAAAACAGCCAAACCTACAGACTTTGTCTTAGTGAAATTTAGCCAGAAAAAGCAAATATTATATTTTGTCGGTCAAATTTTAACGGATGTAGACGAAAACAATGAATACGATATTAGTTACTTGCGTCGGAGTGCGAAAATTGACAATAGCTTCTATTTTCCTCTAGAACCAGATATGGCGACGGTGTCAAATCTGGATATAGAGCTAGTATTACCAAATCCAAGCTTGGCAGGAAAGACAAAGCGCCAAAGTAATATATATATACTTTCCCTGAAAATATATTAAGTAAATATAAGCTTGGGTAGTATAATTTTCGTATATTTTGGTTATATAATTTGATTTTCTATTGTTATACCAATGTACCCCAGAGGTAGTAACAAGAGAAGTGTTGTGCAAAAATTAAAAAAAAGGAGGTTTAAAGTTATTTTTGATCTCTTTTTTGTTGTCAATTGATAGTTTAAGAACTGTTTTTGTATGTTAAAAACTATTTTTATAAGGGTAGTATTTAAACGAGTGACTGTAAAATAAAGTTTTAAGTGTTAAAAATAATTTATTTACGGTATAGTATTACTAAGTGAGCGACTAATTGCGAGCGACGAGATATTAGCAGAACAGCAACTTACAAACATTAATTTGAGTTACTTAAAATTCAAAATGAGAAGCTTCATAATATTTGAGCGACCTAATATTTTTTTGAGTGTCAACGTTACGTCTTATTTTTTTTTCAATATTTGGCAATTGTTTTTTTTATACTGAGCGGTATTTCATCTTAAATGAAGTGTTTCGAATACAAAAACCACTTTGAAAAATACTATAATGAGCAAAGTATGATAAGCTATATAAAAATTCGTCTCTTTTGATATTACATCAGGTCGCCGGAGCCCTGGCCCTGGTCGCGGGGCTCCTCCTTCTGGGTGGTTTAAAATAAAATAACCAATCCTTTTAATTGGAAAAATCGAATCTATCTTAATATTGAAGTTGCCCTCTCTGTATTTCTAGTCGCTCACTTAGTAATGTAGTCGCAAGAACAGAATTTTAATTTCTGAAATGGATTAATCACAACCCACTTTTTGTAATCTCTTTCTAGAATTTATTATTAATCAATATTTGTAGTTACTTTGGTTAATTTTTCGCTTACTCAAATTCATACTGCTCAAGTTATTAAAACAGTATGTCATCATCAGTCGTTAAGTTTTTTTTTATTCGATCGTTTTATAATTCCCCTTTTTATAATAATATAAATAATATTTTGATTTTTGAACAAAAATGATTTTTTTGTTCCATTGTACCCCAATTGTCCCTACATTACCGAGTTATTTCTTGGGGTCGTCGATTTATTTGCCCGTACTTAGAATTTATCAAAAATAACGGATTATAAGCAAATACAAAGTAGTCCTCAATTGATTTGGTTTGGCGTCAATCCGGTAATTATACCGGATTGCAATCCCTAATGATATTGAAACAAAAGCTTATATATATATATATATATATATATATATATATATATATATAGATTGACTAATTTGCATGATGAATTCTATACCATGTGTTTGAATGTTGTAAATAAATATTTATAAATGAGCATTATTTAAAAAATGTTTAACTTGAAATAAATTGATACTAAAATTAATATTTAGTTTATTTTCTATCTCATAAACTACAGTACCTTTATAAGGCAGTGGTGGACGGCGCGTACGTGCATTCCAATACCAGCTACGTAACGTGGCGTATGGATCACGTGCTGCTTGAATGCGAGATATTGTTACCTAAAAACGTCTTCTTGAATCATTGAATGAATCTAACGTGCACTTTGTAAACCAGTAAAGAATTAGAATGCTTATAGCATTATCAATCGATTGTAGATTTGATTAATCAAATGCACATTGAAACGAATAAATAGATATTCGATATAGGTTTAAGTTTGTATATTAAAAATAGTGTTAATTTAACAATACTCGAATATCTATTTTATTATTGCGTACTTTGCAGTAATCATATAGAGACAATGCAGTTCGTCCATTTAAATCGATTTATTTGCTCGGCGGCACGCGTTGGAGAAAATAACGCTTACGTTAACTACAATTTATCAATCCGATATTAATATCTATTTTCGAATAATAAGAATGAATGAATGACTGAACGATGGTTGAAATTGGGCGTTTCTGGATCTGATCTAATCCAACAACCCCAATTTCAACCTACTACTATATATTGCACTCAGATGTCAAATATAGCCGCCATTAGGGGCGGAGCTTAATTTGCTTGATTTTTTTGTGTTGCTAGAAAAAACAATATCAATTTCCTTGCTGTATAAATTGCTACTATTTGGGACAAACATTTTCAAGATACAAACTATCCTAAGTGTGCATGAAGAGTAATAAATAATGTATGAAACTACTTTTGATTGTTTTTATACCAAAGTTCTGTTTAATTAAACAACAATTACCGAATTTAAATTCAGTAATAATCTTAAAATTACCACCATAAATACAAACAGTGTACAGTGGCAACTGTTAGAGAGGGACAAAGGCCCTTAAAAGTAAGTCTCACTCGAGACCGTTTTTCGAACAGACATTAGAACTAAACAAAAGTAAACTCTATTAACACGCAGTAAAGTATGAATTTATTTAATATATTTTTCTTAGTGATTCTTCCAGTTATTATTACTACTTCCATGGGGGCAGCACAGTCGACCATGGTGGTACATGGTGGTATTTTTTTATTACTTCTCCGATTCTTTCTAGTAGGTAACATTTGGAGCCAATAAATTATAATAATAATATAGCCATTTATTCAGATCTGAAATATTTACAATAAGTTTATATCTAAAACGACATATTCTCTCAAACTAAATAAACTACTTAAATTAACATCCGTTCCTTGGTTATCATCGCTAGATCTGTTTGCCAGTCGGCAAAGGCCTCCTCCAACCTTTTCCATTCAGTTCTTTCTTGAGCCACTCTGTGCCACATTACTCCTGCCACTTGTCTGATATCGTCATCCCATCTCTTCATCGGTCTGCCTCTCTTCCTTTTGCCTTCTCTGGGGTACCATCGTGTCATTCTTTTGCTCCATTTGTCGTTACCTCGCATCACGTGTCCAGCCCATCTCCACTTAAGTCTTTTGACTTTGACTGTTATATCCGACTTTTTAACCTTAAGCATACTCCTTTCCATTGCATGTTGACAAGTTGCCAGTTTGTATAATATTTCTTGGTTTAGAGTCCATGATTGGCAGCCATATGTAAGAACGGATAGCACACAGGTGTTAAATAGTTTGCTTTTTATGTTTATATGAAGCGTTTTGTCTTTCATAGCCTCTCTTAAGCGCCAGTATCTCTTCCAGCCGTTTGTGATTCTTCTTTCCACTTCTTTTTTCATGGATTCTTTTTGGGTTATTACCTGTCCTAGATAAACGTACTCCTCAGTACAGTCAATTTCGGTGTTTCCTAACTCTATAGTATATATTGTTCCGTTCGTCATCACTCTGGTCTTTTCCGGGTTCAGTGTTAATCCTACTTTCGCTTTCTGATGTAAGTTCTTTTATAATTTTATTCAAGTCTTCTGATGTTTTTGCCAATAGCACTACATCATCAGCAAATCTCAAATGCGACAGTAATACGCCATCTATTTTTAAGCCTAAGTGTTCCCAATTTAGGCTTCTGAAGATAGATTCAAGCACTGCAGAGAATAGTTTCGGAGAGAGTGGATCTCCCTGTCTGACGCCTTTTCCTACTTTGAAAGAGTTACTTTTCTTTTCCAACTGGATTCTTGCTGTGCTGCGACTGTATATATTTTTTATTAGTCGAATATATTTCTGTTCGATTCCTTGTCCCAGTAGTGCTGTGTTAGAGAATCGAATGCTTTACTGTAATCAATAAATGCGATGTAATATTTCAGCTGGTATTCATTATATTTCTCTATAACTTGGCATACTGCATGGATGTGGTCGATAACTAAATAATTTTTACGAAATCCAGCTTGCTCAATCGGTTGGTGTTCGTACAGAGATTCAATTCGGTTTCAATTCGGTTTAAGATAATCTTAGCAAAAATTTTATGTATATTAGACATGAGACTAATAGGGCGATAATTTCCAATGTTATATTTATCCCCTTTCTTGTACAGTACAATTATGTTAGACTCGGTCCATTGTTGAGGAATCGTTTCCGTGTTTATAATATCATTGAACATATCTCGACACCTCCTACGTATAATATCGTAACTGCATTTTATCAACTTTACAGTATCGCTATTCTAAAGTGTTCAAACAGTTTATTGGTGATTATGGAGTCAAATACGTCCAGTTTAGAACCAAAATTTGCACACGTATATATATTTAGGAATAGAATATTACCTCTGTAAACGTTATCTGAAATTAATGCTAGAATTTCTTAAAAGTCACTTACGATTTTCTACGAGGGATAATGTTTGTGACATTTTATTGAATGTAGTACTTACCATATTTTGCGTCGATCTTTATGTAGGATTTATTATTGTATGTTATATATACGATAACTTACGTTGGGACTAAGAAAATAAAATTTGTCGTAACAGTTACCATAATGTATTAGGGAATAAAGACTTAAAAAGTTATTTTAAGTTTTAAACGCAATTAATAAGGGGAAATAATTGAAACAAAATGTCTTCCATAGTAATGAAATACCTTCATATTTATACTTATTTATTACGTAATCAGATCACAAAACAGAAACATAAATGTACTTTCTAAAATATTAACTAAAATTACAAACTTCTTTGTCTTTGTATTAAAAAAATATATAAGTCTTTGTGGCAATGGAAACTTGGAATTATAAATGATTTTTTTATTATAGAAAATGTGTTAAAAATAAACTAAAAAAAAGCATCTTCCAAAATATTATTAATAACGACTTTTATAGTAACTAATTATTCACTCTTTTACTCTCTTCTATAAAAAATAACTAAACAAAACATCTTCTTAATGAATAGTGTAAATAAAAAAATATATAATTATCCTTAAAAATTTACAAAACAAAATCTTTTCGCAAACAATTATAATTATTCAGTCTTAAAAATCACATTAATTAAAAAAGTCAGAACAAATTAAAACAATTTTCTTCAAAATTAGTCCGAATCTGAATCCGAGACCACAACGTTACTAGTTTCTGGGACACTTTGGAAAAAATTATAATGAGTACTGGGAATTATGTGAGACTTGCACATGCTAATTAAATCTTCTTTTTTCGCCTTAGGTATCAGTAGCTGATTTGGATACAGTGCAACAATATTGGGTATACTTTGTCTCCTGGTATAAGCTTTTACACATAAAATATTATAATCCGCTGCAGCTAAATCATATTTAAAATATTATTTATAAGGATCTTCAGGCTTTATAAACACTTCCCTTATTTTATTCCATTGCACCTTTTCCCCGTTACTACTTTTAATCCAATTGCCCTTTAATAATGTTTTGTAATCGGAGAAATCGGTGTGTTGTAACTCTTCAACAATATAAGGCTTTCCGTTTTGTTTAGCCCAGCGAACTAAACAAAACCATTCATGTGGTGTATAAACTAGTTTATTTTTGGCACATTTTTCTATTAGGGCGTGAACGCTATCGCCCTCATTTTGGGTATGACCAACTTCTAAGAAGCAATGACGTATTGTCACATGACAAATGTGAGCAGCATGCATGTACATTGCATAAACGATACGGTTTCGGTTTTGTCCTGCACAATTATCAGACCAAAACCGAAATTCGTTAGTCCCTAGTTCGCTATGCTTTAATATATATTTATATAAGCAAGTAGATACTTCGTTTGCTCCACGTCTCCCTTGACCCTTGTCCCACATATAACAAGTTCCTTCTTGTTCAGCCACATTAAAAACTGTAAAATTAAATACTGATAGCTTACATTTATAATACAGGATACTTATATTACCGTACGGAGCAGTGAGTACTTTTTGGAAGTCAAAAGTAGCGACTAATAATTTCCCGCCTGATACTTTGGCAAGTTCTTTATCCGTTGATTTCTTTTTGCGAGCTACCTCTTTATTTTTTATGTGAGTTTCGTGTATTTGAGTTTCAGATAATGTGGGACTAGTTAAATTCCTATAAATATGGCACTTGTCGCATTGGTCCTTTTTCGGTACATAAAAACTAATCTTAAAATGTTCATTGACAATATCGCGATATTGGCGTTCAGAGGTAGCTTTTGAAGTGTATGCACGTGAATCAAACCACTCATTATACAAATCGAACAGGCGATGAAAATTTAGGTCACCGTCAAGGTAGAGTTTGCTACTTCTTTCGCGAGTGTAATGGGATTCAACTGATTGCAGAGATTTTATATGGTCTCAAACACTTGTAATCACATCCTCAGTTATTATTTTGCGATGATTACAATGGCGCCCCCGTAGATCAGCTTTTACTAAACCAGTAACTTTATCCTTTTTTTCTAAAGATGTGTAAACAAATTGTTCACTTACTGAAAACGTATTTAGGAATATTTTTTTGCACACAGTTGAATAGTTTTCCTGATCTCCCTTAACAGCATTTGGCAATCTATAAATAAAAGTAAAATTACGCCTAGACTGCATATCAGTAAAAACTCTTCGTTTTTTTTTGTTTCACAACCAAGTTTGCAATAAAAGCCCATTGCTTTTCGCGGTTACCTAAGTCCCAAAACATATTGAAAATCCGTATTTTTTCATCATTACTAATTTTTGTGGAATATTTTAGTCTGCAGTTCATATCACACATAGGTCCCAAAGATTTACCATGCCTTACAGTACCGTCGCGACTCTTGTACTCCTTGCCCAAATTTCTCAATGTTTTCCTTTTGTTGTTTTTCCATTCGGCAACATGTCGACGTCTGATATTTCCCCTATCCTTCCTAGGTTTAGTCTGTCGTTTTCCGGAAACTTGTGGTGACGCTTCTGACAACGAAGAAAAAGGCGTATTTGCTAGTATTAACCAAATCTGTGTAAGTCGAATCAACAGATTGTAGTGGAGAGACATGATCTTCAATAAACCAAGGACAAAAATGGTTTTTACAATCAAAATCTAAATGATTCACTGTGCAGTCTGGAGATGGATATCGTGTAATATTCTCAACAATTACTGACGGAGACTTTTCAACGGCGTCTAAAAGAAAAAAGTTACAAAAAGTCATGCTAGCCTTAATCTGTAGGCACTAGGCAGTAGTATGTAGATATAAAGAGATGCCTCCCTAATGTAAAATTTCATTAAAATCTGTTCCGCTGTTTAGCCGTAAAAGCGTTACAGACATCTATACTAATATAATAAAGCTGAAGAGTTTGTTTGTTTGTTTGTTTGAACGCGCTAATCTCAGGAACTACGGGTCCGATTTGAAAAAATCTTTCAGTGTTAGATAGCCCATTTATTGAGGAAGGTTATAGGCTGTATATCATCACGCTACGATCGATTGGAGCAGAGCAGCAGTAAAAAATGTTACAAAAACGGGGAAAATTTTGATCCATTCTCTCTTATGTGACGCAAGCGAAGTTGCGCGGGTCAGCTAGTGCAGTATAAAAGCTCAAACATAGAGAAAGTAAAAACGAAGTGAATCTTAAGATAAAAATGGTTATTTAATTAAGTATGAATCTTAAATTTTGCGTATTACTGTATAAACACACTGTTACTTACTTTGTTCCGTAGGTAAAATACTATGATGTGATTCTTCGGAATCAGAAAATATATCCATTAATTCATTAATGCCGTCAATATCGGCATCAAAAGGGAGCGGTGACTCTGTAAAACAAGAATAAAAATATGTTATTATTTAGATTTTTTTTAAGGGATACTATAGTAAGTTAGGTTTCGTATCGATGAAAATTATCTTAAGTATGACATATGATAGAAAAAGAATAGGAAATTCCAACGTAAGATATCGTAAGTACAAATACGGGACCCATTTATAATTCTGTTCAATAGTAAAGTATCGTAAGTATCTACTTACGATAGTTGAAATATATCTGAATTAAACGTATATTATCGTAAGTGTACACTTACGATATTTTACTATGGGAATTATATCTAGTATTGTATATAATTAATTTATTACTATGTAATTAATATTATAACTATAACCTTTTACTTACCTTCCATCCTTGTATCGTCCTCCATTATAGGATTAGAGGTACACGCATCATCATAGTAATTTGAATGAAGTAACGTTTTTTGCGAACCAAACTTATCATTTTGTAATAATGGTTTAATCACTGCATTAATCATCCGTTGCGACCTTAACGACATAGTTTTATTTATTGTCTTGTACGGCCATTAAATTATAAAAGAACACAATCTAAAAACAAAATTGTCGTAGATCGCGCGTGTGCTCGTTCCCCGCGTATTTAATCGGCACTAACACTTACGCGGCGGCGGCGCAGGTCGCGGTCCCCCCGCCCCCCGCGTACTGTACCTCAAGTGCACGATACGATATTTTACTATGCTAAAAATGAACTTAGGATAATAAGTAGTCTTAGTATCTTTGGGTATAATGTAAATAATATTTTTTTGATTAGATCAAATGATAATTTATGTTACGAAGTATTTAAAAATATTAAAAAGTCGTTTTCGTTAATTTGTTAGTTACGATAACATACGTTGGAGGTGTCGATCTGTGAGGATAGGTGTCAGAATCTCCTGGCTGTGTCTTAAAATTTCATTACTTATGCCATCAGGTCCAGGCGCTTTGTAATTTTTTTGGGTATCAGTAGCTTTTTTGACTTCACCTTGCAGAATGGCAGGAATATTCGAGGTTTCTGATAATTCGATTCCACTTTGTGTAGTACTGCATTTAATAATACAAAAATACAAAAATACAAAATACAAAATTTTATTTCTTTAACTTATACAAATCGTTTACAGATAAACGTTAATGAGGACCTCCTTTTAAGTAAATATATACCTGTGCTAGGAGGCCCAGCTCTTCACAACTAGTTGACTGTTTGTAAAAAATGTAAACTAATAGTGTTAACAAAAGAAATAAATGAAAATAAAAGTAAAATCCAAAACATTAATTAACAATTTC
The DNA here is from genome assembly GCF_050436995.1 of Anticarsia gemmatalis. NCBI lineage: Eukaryota > Metazoa > Arthropoda > Insecta > Lepidoptera > Erebidae > Anticarsia > Anticarsia gemmatalis. The sequence continues at coordinate 9,708,544 of NC_134775.1, forward strand.
TAGGTTATGTATTCTAGGTGTGTGTGAGTGTGGGTGGGTGTTTGGGTGTGTGTGGGTGTGTGGGTGTGTGGGTGTGTGGGTGTGTGTGTGCGTGTTATGTGGTGGGAGTGTGTGTGCGTGTTATGTGGTGGGAGTGTGTGTGCGTGTAATGTGGTGGGTGCGTGTGCGTGTGTGTCCGTATGCATGTTTGTTTTTGTGTTTCATTGTTAGCAGTTAATTATTTGTAATAGTGACTCTATTTCATCATAACTTTGTTGAAGCAACCACGCTGTTAAACAATTTTTGGTTTTATTACAAGTTAGTGAAAATATGTTTAACTTTTTATTTATTTTATTATATAAGTTAGCTGATTGTTTAACAAATTGTCTTTCTGCGTACGAGGATTTCACAGACACAACTGGTACCACAGGGTGTTTCCTTCTTTTAGTAGAGAGTTTAGGATTGTAGGGCAGCGATTTGTGTAGCCTTAAGACCGCCTGCAGAATGTACAATTTCCTCACTGTGAGAAGTCCACTAAGCGAGTATAAATTTTCGGTAGGGTATCTATATGGCTTCATGTACATCACCTTTATGAGAGACCTTTGCGCACGCTCGAGTTCTAGAAATTTTCCTTTGGTTGCTCCTCCCCACACCGGAATGCAGTACATCAGAACTGATTGGGCCAGCGAGATGTAAATTTGGTTCAGGAGGGTCTTTGAGGCAACATGTCTTAAAGATTTAAAAATCCAAATGAGCCTACGAATTCTGGTCACGACTGATTCTACTTGCGTGTGCCAAGATAAGCGCTGATCGATCATAACTCCTAGGTATCGAATACTAGAGACTTTCTCAATTTCTTCACATGGACAAGTATTATTAATGGGCTTACAAGAGTGAATTTTAAGTATATTACTAGTCCCAGGTTGAGTGATATTATATTTTGTGAAGGCCATGTATTTTGTTTTGGAGGTATTTAGTGTTAATAGATGGGCACTTAACCAGTCAGCAACTTTAGCAAGCCCCTCCTCAGCTGATTTATATACAGAATCCCATGTAACTCCAACAAAGGCGATGGCTGTGTCATCTGCATAAGAGAAGACTTGGCCATTTTCCAGTCTCATATTACAGAGGGAATTTATGTAAACTAAGAAAAGGGTCGGTCCCAAAACGCTGCCCTGCGGAACACCGAAGAACACACTTTCTTCTTCGCTAACAAGTTTATCTATTTTCACCCGTTGCTTTCGACCATGTAGATAATCTGCCAGCAAAATTTAAAATTGACAGTGAATGTTTAGCCTACGCTGATGACATTAAAATTTTTAGACGTATTGCCGATCACCGAGACTGTGAAGCACTCCAGTCAGATATCAATACGGTATCTAAATGGTGTGACGAGAACTATATGTCATTAAATATAAAGAAATGTCAGGTTATATCATTCACTAAAGCCAAAACACCAATCAAATACAATTATAATATCAATGGCATAATAATGGAGAGAGTAAGGGAGGTTCGTGACTTGGGGGTAATCTTTGACTCAGACATGTCATTTAGACCACATTATGATCACGTATGCAATAGAGCCAACCGCATGTTATCCTTCGTACTTCGGAATTCAAAACCGTTTAGGCATACTAGTTCACTTATAACGCTATACTATGCTTTAGTCAGAAGTATCATTGAGTACTGCTCATCAGTGTGGGCTCCGATATACAAAACACATATAGAACGTATAGAGGCTATACAAAGGCGGTTTGTGAGAGCTCTTTCCTTGAAATGCGGCCTAAGACGTAAGATACCTGAGTACGAGGCACGACTTCAGTACTTTAACATGGTCGGATTGGATAGAAGGAGATGGATGAGCGACATGTCTACACTATTTAAAATCGTGAATGGTTCATTTAATGCAACTCTCCTGAGTCAGTTACACTTCAAGGTACCTACTCGATCTGTGCGTACTCCGCAGCTGTTTCGAATACCACCGTGTAATAATAATGTGTCTCAAAATAATGCACTATTTAGAATGTGTAGGCAGTTTAACGATATTTGTTCTCATGTTGATATATTTGTTAACAGTCACAGTAGATTCATGGAATTATTGCGCAATTTGAATAAATCTTAACCTGTTTTTAATATACCCACGATAAATATGTTAGCAAAAATTGTAACTATGTCTTTTTACTTTTCATGTAAACACTCAAACACACTCACGTCATTGAAACTGTATAAATTTTGAATTTTGTGTACAGTAGTAATTGGAGTGCAGATTTAAAATGTCATGTTAATGTGTTGCTTAAGTCCTACCTAGTCTGTATTCTGTAACTGTACCTTGTTATAAATAAATAAATAAATAAATAAATGCCAAAGGAGTTCCCCGAATGCCTATATGCTCTAACCTGCGCACTAGGATGGGGACAGAGACGGTATCGAAAGCTTTTTTGAGATCAAGATAAACAGTGAGACATTTTTTCCCGGAATCTACAGAGCTAATAATATTAGAGGTTAAAGCTATAACTGCATCTTCTGTCGATAAACTTTGTCGAAAACCATATTGAGACTTTGATATTATGTTGTATTTGTTAAGATACTTTATTAATCTAGAGTTAATCAGTTTTTCTATGATTTTTGAAATTACGGGCAGAACGGATATGGGTCGGTAGTTATTTACGTCGTCTCTGTCACCACCCTTGTGTACCGGCGTGATAAGGGCTTGTTTCAAGCCGGATGGAAAAACCCCCTTTTCAAAACAAAGATTAGTGAGATGTGCAATAATAGGTGTAATAACGTCACAGGCAATTTTTAAAAATTTTGTGGATATGTTATCCCAACCTGGGGCACTCTTCGATTTCAAGCTCATTAGAACGCTATAGACCTCTGCGGGGTCTGTGTCCAATAGCACAAATGATGAGGCTTCATGGCTATCTTTCATGTGCGGTGTTCTAGAACTTTGGTTTAGTTGGGAGTTTGTACATAAGATCTTTTCCGCTAAAGCTTTCCCTATATTAGAGAAGTATTTGTTCACACAGTTAATTGAAGCTTGCGGCTCCGAATGTATGTCAAGTAGTTCAGAACCTTGGACTTTGTTAGGCTTTCGGTGTGTAATTGTGTTTATAGTATTCCATATTTTTTTAGTATTTTTGTTTGCTTTCTCTAATTGTTCTTTATCGTGTTTTCTTCTTATTTTTTTAATGAGATTATTGCAGTAATTTCGATACCTTCTGTACGTAATTCTTAGGATGTCATTCATAGGATCTTCCCGTAGCTTTTTTTGCATATTATTTCTGTTATGAATACAACGAAGAATCCCTAAAGTTATCCATGGTTTAATTATGCGGTTATTTCGGGGAATTAAATTGGTGTTAGACAAATTTGAATTTGGCTAATTAGACGTTCGGACAGCAAAGAAGGATCGTGAACTAAGTTCAGTTCTGAGATATTACTATTTTTTAGGGTCTGTAGCGCTTTTTCAAAATCAATAGTAGTTTTAATTTTAGTGGGTTTAATTTTTTTAATAATGTTTGATAATTTTAGCAATATTAAACAGTGGTCCGTTATTGTTGCGTTTAGAACAGCGATAGAGGCAGATTTTTTGTTTTTGTTTAATTTTAATATAAAGTGATCCAAACAGCTTTCCTCTCTAGTTGGCAGAAGGTGTCCTGGAAAGAGACCGTGTGTTGCCATCATGTTCAGATAATTGTGTCGATTTGTACGCTCCTGACTTTGTTCTTTTTGACTCAATATAATATTTATATTAATGTCACCTGTTACAACTATGTTTGGGTGTGATTTAATCGATTCAATGTGTTTATCAAGCGAACTTATAAAGTTTTCAGCATTGTTATTTGAAGGGGAACGATAAATACCTAAAATTATAAGATTGGGTGTACTTATTTGTAAGCATGATGCCTGGGCGAGAATTATCTCTGTAACTTTGACCTTATGGGTATTTTTGATGTAAGCTACTACCCCATCACAGCGGTTAAGATGAGAGCATATGCTACGTAGTTCTGCATTTTGGGAATAGGTTTGTTTGTGTCTATTCTGCATTCACTTAAAATCAGTATATCTGTACTAAAACTAAATTGAGACAAAGTAATGCCCAGGTCATCTAAGTTACTATATACACTTCTGATGTTTTGTGATATGATTGTCAAGTCAGTTTTTTGCATACTGAACTCCTGAAGAAATGTTTCAACTTCATATTTATCAGACTGAGCTATTACGATTTCATCTATTGCTTGCATAACTGTGTATGTATTATCCATTGTAAATTAATATTAATTCATGGATCAGTATCTCGCAATAACAATCCCATATCTTATATAGAGGTAGTACATTAACCGATACTCCCTGACAATTATTAATTTGATTGTGGTTTATTATTAATTTAATTTTAGTTAGATAAGTGTGATGATGTATGTTAGTGAGAGAAATAGAGCATGCGCGTGTGTTGTGTTTATATGTTAAGTAATTTTTACAAGTAAACTGTAATAATTTGTGTAATGTGTGTGAAAAATGTGTAGTAATTATACATGTGATAATTTTTAATAAACAGATTAACTTAAGTAATATGTGGATCATGCAGATTAAACGATATAACTGTTCTAGTCAGATCTCTTCTTGCATCAGAGAATGTATTTGAGCTTCATTTCTAATAATATGTGTAGGTGATTCGTCTTGTTTTTTTACATAAATCTTACCATAAGCGGTCCAACAGTACTTGTATCCCTTGGATTTCACTAAATCGCGAGCCAGGAAGTGTAAACGTGACCCTTTTGCGGTCAGTTGCTCTGAGACAAATATGGGAGCGTCCACGTTGTTTCTAAGGCCTAGGTGTTTGGCACAGAGCTTTTCCTTCCTCTTAATATTATGAGCCTTACACATCTTCAATATGTCTGTTAATAATAATAATAATAATAATAGTTTATTTGTATAGAAACGCTATAACAAACATAACATAACATTGTGATTGGAGTCTCCTTTTAGGCAAACAATGCCTGTGTTAGGAGACCCCGCACTTTATATATCTATATTTTGGTGTGGTGTGGTGTGGTGTGGTGTGGTGTGGTGTGGTGTGGTGTGGTGTGGTGTGGTGTGGTGTGGTGTGGTGTGGTGTGGTGTGGTGTGGTGTGGTGTGGTGTGGTGTGGTGTGGTGTGGTGTGGTGTGGTGTGGTGTGGTGTGGTGTGGTGTGGTATGGTGTGGTGTGGTATATATTAAAAACAGGGTAGGTCCTAAGACGCTAACCTGTGGAACACCATAAGTCACTTCTGCTACATTGCTAATATGCTGGCCTATTTTTACTTTTTGCTTTCTATTTGAAAGATAATCTGTAAGTTAACTAAGAGTTGTACCTCTTATTCCGGCCTTTTGCAGCTTGTTCACAAGGAGTGGAATAGAGACGGTGTCAAATGCTTTTTTAAGGTCCAAGAAAACAGATAAACATTTGTTTCCCCGGTCTAGTTGTTCAGTGATATCAGAGCTTAAAGCAGTCACAGCATCTTCCGTACTTAGCGAATGTCTGAAGCCAAATTGTGAGGTAGATAATAAGTTGTATTTATTAAGGAAATTTGTTAATCTAAAATTAATAACTTTTTCGAGAATTTTAGATATAGCTGGTAAGACTGAAATGGGCCTATAGTTATTAACATCGTCTCTATTCCCCCCCTTGTGCACTGGGGTTATAATGGATTCTTTTAGTAGAGCTGGGAAGACACCGTTTTGGAGACAGAGATTGGTGCGATGAGTTATAACCGGAACGACCTCTGTACGAGCTAATTTTAAAAAAATTGTTGGGATATTGTCCCATCCGGAAGCACTATTAGATTTTAAGCTCATTAGTATATTATTTATTTCAGTAACATCTGTGTCTATAAGTGCAAAGGTATTTAATGGAGAAGTGTCTGGTATATTAGGTGTGGGGAGTGTATTATTTAAATTGCAATCAATTTGATGGGCTAGGTTTTTACCAATGTTTGCGAAATAATCATTGATATAGTTCATAGAATCATGACATGTAGGCTTTATGTTTAACAGCTCATAGTTATGTACTTTAACTTTATTCGAATAAGTGATATTTTTAATGTTATTCCATAAGGCTTTGTTGTTAGATACAGATTTTGCAAGTAAGTCTCTTTCATATTTTCGTTTTAATTTCTTTGTAAGATTATTACAGTTGTTTCTATATGTAGTGTATGTTATTTTTAGTATTTCGTTATATGGGTCGTTACGTAACTGAATTTGTAATTTATTTCTATTTTGTATACATCGTAGTATTCCCGGTGTGATCCACGGCTTGATAATTCGCTTGCTGTGGGGGATGTTTAATATGTTAGTATTATCATTTATGACAGAAGTTAAGGTAGTTAAAAGTTCATCAATTACTTGATTGGGGTCATTGCAGAATAAAAGGTTTGATATCTTTTTCTCCTGAAGGTTTTGTAATGCTTGCTCGTAATTTATTGTGGTGGTTGTTTTTGCTGCGGTTTGTAAGTGTTTTAATTTAGATATTGATAGCAGTGTAGTTAAATGGTCCGTGATGGTAGAGTGTAGGATAGCGATAGACGCAGCGAACTTCTTTTTGTTAATGTTTAACATGAAGTGGTCAAGACAATTTTGTTCTCTCGTGGCTAGTGTATGCCCTGGAAGTATACCGTAAAATGCGAGCATGTTTAGGCATGCAGTTCTATTTTTAATACTTAGATATGGTTCGTCTTGTCTAGCTTTTAAGTGAATGTTTATGTCTCCAGCTATAATAGTGTTTTTTTGTAACGAGCTGATGCCTAGTTGAGTGCTCAGTGACTCAATAAAAACCAGTATCTGAGAACGATGGTGAGCGGTATATGCAATATACATCACTATCTAAAATGTTTAGGCGTAAACAAGATGCCTGGTCAAGTTTTATTTCTTCAACTTTATGCTTAAGAGAAGTTTTTACATATATAACTACACCATCATTTTTTTTTTTTTTTTAAAGACAACTCCCGCACTAAGAATTGCTCTTGTGTCGCGGGGACTTTTACAAACATACAAACAACGGACACAAAGCACAACCAGACCCGAAACAATTATTTGTGGATCGCACAAATAATTGCTCCGTGTGGGAATCGAACCCACGACCTCCCGATGCAGTGGTATCGGCGTGGTGACCTAAACCACTGCGCCACGGAGGCAGTCAAGTCATTCTGATTTAGATGGCGCGTTGTCATATATGAAAGGTAATTATTTATATGTGGTATTGGTTTATTTGAATTCAACCTACACTCCGTCAAGATAATAACATCTAATTCAAGCTTTAGGGTAGATAAGTTTATAATAAAATCGTTAAAATTGTGATATATACTTCTTATATTTTGGGATACGATTGTAAGGTCATTTTTGTTAAATTGTATATGTTTGTGGAGCTCTAAGAAATTACATTCAATAGAACGGGCAATTTCAATGTTATCTGATTCAGATACAGTTTGTAAAATATTATTCATTCAGTTTTTGTAGTTTGACTTTATTTAACAAAATAGTGTATGTTTCAATATAATTAGGTAGACGAATATTAGTTATTACCGAAATAATTATAACAAAAGCCTTATGTAGCAAATTGAGTGTTACTATAAACATTCCATTGTTAGTTGAATAAAAGATAGCATGAGTATGTTGACGGTATGTACTGGGCTTTTGTGAGTGTATGTGTGTCAATAAAAATGGGTGATGTACTTTGTATGTGTCTATATTTTTATAATTTAATAACAATGTATTAGCAAAACCCTTACTCGCTTCAAGAAAACCAACAATGTATGTATGAAGATAATAATATAGTTGAAACTTTATTGTTACTGGAATAATTCCAATAAAAATCTTACATAACAAATGCATTTTTATTGTGGAAATTAGTTTGTTGATTGGGTAAAAGATTGTGTGTTGAGAGAATGTACTATGATATTGTGAGCGTGTGTGCATGATTATAATTAGGTAAAGTGTTAAGTATGTGGGTATGTGATTATTATACAATATAATGACAACACTATTTCTGTCTTTAACAAAACTAGTACAACTTTTGTCAATTGTAACTAGGGATTACAATCCGGTATAATTTTCAATCCGGCCGGAATTTACCGGATTGACGCCAATCCGGCCGGATTAGAGACTGCTTAGTGCTTATACATAGTTCGTCATTTTTGATGAATGGGAGGTATGGGCAAATGAATTTGAGGGTATAAAACATTTTATCATGAAGAATAATATCATCTTTAATTATAACATTTTAGTATTCAATAATTCATTACTATTTTGTTTTCACGGAATGAAATTGAGATTAAACTACATATTCTATATAATTCAATTATCAGTCTTAGTTATTAACGTAATTATCTGTAAGTACTTACTACCTACTAGACTAGAGCAATAATAACTTTATATTTTTTGAATTTTACTTCACGAAAATATGAAACTATTTTGAATAACAGAACAATCAGTTTAATTATTGACAATAATCAACAACATGATAATTATTTTTACAGACTTAACATTTTTAATATGTTTAATCAAACATTTCTAATATGTGCTTATAGAATCAACTTTAATCATTCATAGAAAAGGCATTTATTTGCTGCAGTGCAGTGTAAAGTTCAAGTAATTGAATCAGTAAAACAATCATTTTTGTGTCTGAAAAAACGATCTAAGGTAACATAATATTGATAGTTCTATCCCCTAATCTGCTTCTGATGGAACTACAAATATAACCCGTGGCTGAAAAGGCTCTTTCTGCCTTAAAATATGATATTATGGATTATCTTTTCGCGATTTTGAGGTTTATCGGATCCGGCACCGGATCCGTTGCGTCAGTGCCGGATCCGGTAGGTTTAGAAACACGCCGGATCCGCCGGACCGGATTGCAATCCCTAATTGTAACATAACAGAAAAATGAACATAATTGTATACTTAAAGTAGTGGACAGGCTATAAAAATAAGATAAAAATGTCAATTTAGTGTTTTCACGTAAACAAGCTATAGGACAATAGGAAAATAGTCATTTATCTGACATGAGTTTGTGTACCTGTTCTTCACTCCTAATAACTATAGTAGGAGAATTTTCATGTTTCTTAGTGTACACCTTGCCGTACGCAGTCCAGCAAAACTTGTATGTCCCAGACTTGGTTAATTCACGAGCGAGGAAATGGAGACGAGCGGCTTTAGCGGTTAGGTGCTCCGAGATATAAATTGGAGTGTCTTCTTGCGATTTGAAGCCCATATGTTTACGGCATAATTTGCTTTTATGTTTAATATTAAAAGCTTTAGCCATTTTTAATATTTCAGTCTTTAAGATTGTGGAGCCAGTTTCTACGACTATAGGCGAGTTTTGTTTTTCCGGACTTTTTGCTCGCAGACGGTATATGTCCTTAATATCGTGTTTTTGTATGTTGCATTCCAGGTTTTGAAAAAGACGCAGCGTCATTTCAAGGAGATCTTCTTTCGTCTCGTCTTTATTTCTCGGTACATTTTTTATGACTAAGTTGCTCTTTCGGGTTCCTACCTGCATGTCCTCGATCTTATTTTCAAGGATAGTAATATATTTCTTTTCCTCTTTTGACTGCATTTCAAGTTAGTTAATTTTCTCTCGTAATTCGTCGTTTTGCGCGGTAAGAAATGTAATGGAGCTTTCTATATTGACATTCGATTGTTGAATTCCTTGTAAAGTCGTATTTATTTGTTGTATGTCTTTCCTTTGATATTCAGTGAAACTTGATATAATTTTTCTCATCTCCTCCTTAAATTAGTCTAGTTGTTTACTAAGTGAGTCCTCCATGTCCTCCCTGCTTCTCTTGACGCGTTGGAATACATAGCTAGATGGTGGTGTTTTGTTAGTATCGACCACGCTTATGTCCGTGTCCGACAACGACCTGTTCAGCAATGAGGTCATATTGACTAGTTATATATTTTTCGTGTATTAAACAATAACACTAACAGCGCAATACTCTGCTGACACCCCAAGCGCGAGAGCGTAATTGTGTATATGTTACTGTAAAAGCCCGAACTGTGGTAAATCCTAAGATTTTCCGGTAAAACCTAAGATTTACCAACTCTCAATGGTAAAAGTCCGAACAAGCCAGAGTTTAAAAACTATGTTACGATATATAAAAAATTCCTCCTTCATAACTATGTTTATAACTATTTCACGGTATAATTATATACTGTGACATAGTTATAAAGAAGGAGTTTTGGGCAAAGCGACATGGGTAGGTTAGGTTAGAAGGCTTAGCCTTCGTGGTTATCTTTTTTTAACCACCCAGAAGGAGGAGCCCCGCTTCGCGGGGCTCCGGCTACATCTTGACATCATCAAGTGAATATAGGTAAAAGTTCGAAATAAAAGAATTGTTCGGACTTTTACCACTGCGAGTTGGTAAATCTTAGGTTATACCGGAAAATCTTAGGATTTACCACCGTTCGGGCTTTTACAGTAACATATATAATAGATAATAAGTTATCGTAGAACTTGTTTACAATAAGCAGGTAAGTGTGCGCAGCCGCAGCGACGTCAGCACTCGTAGGTGCAAGCAGGATGGCAATTATGCAGTGACAATCTCTTCTTGCGGGGGCGGAGACAGGCTGAGGGGGCACGCACGGACGCACTCCGAGTTATTACCGAACGCTTCTTAATCACTTAGAAACTGTTCACTATTGTCATCGATTTAAGAGTGATAGTTACGTACACTTTTTAGACGCGGAAGCAAAAATATCTAATTTAATTAGACACACGTCTGCTTTGAAACGCGTTCACGGGCAAAAAGGAGTTTTTATAAAGTTTCCTGTAGTATGATGTAGCTATTTCTAATATGTCAGTTCTGTGATGTTTCCATTTTCCTCGATCATCCTTCATTTTAACTATCCAGTCTTTCGTGTGTGTTAGTTCCTTTAGCGCTTTTTTGGTTCCGCCTGTTTTCACTATGTAATTTTCTAGCATTTCTATTCTCCTTTGCTTTCTGTCTCTTCTCATACTTTCTTTAATTTCTTGGCTTATGTTGGCTAGTTTCTTTCTTCTATCTTGACTGTTTTTGTGCTGAGAAGGTTTTTTCGTTCTTTTAGAAGTTTTACAGTAGTTGACGATAGTCCTTTTTTTCTTATCAATTCTGTTACATGTAATAAGTTTTGTCTGGGTTTTGATTGTATGCACTAAGTAATTATATTTTTCCTGGATTCCTAGTTCTTTTGTATTATTCGTAAAGTCTTCTAACTTTTCTTTCAGGGCAGTTGTTATTTGTTCAATTTGCTGTTTGCTGAGTTTTGTATCAACAGAATATTTCCTTGGTCCTGGTTTCTTTGATGTTTTGTTTTTAGTTCCGCTCTTATTAGCCTATGATTCGTGTTAAAATTAAATCTCTTAATGACGCTGAAATTGGTAAAGTAACTGGTTTTGTTTGTCATAATAAAGTCGATTTCGTTTTTTGTTCGGTTATCAGGCGAAATCCAGGTCCACATATTTTTTCGGTTTTTCTTGTACTTTGTATTTAGTATAGTTAAATTGTTTTGTAATGCAAAAGGAGAATGGGCAAAATAGTATGGAGCCTAGGCGATCCGCGGCCAAACTTGATTTAATGTTTTTTTAATGTAGTTTAGTCCTATAATTACCGTGTAGAAGTTTTATTGCCGCGACGCACTTATATGACGAACAAAATACATTTTTGTTTTTGAGCACTTTTAATAGTATAAAAACATATTTTTGGCTTATATTCGGAGATTAAATAAAAAGTACTATTTATATTATTGCATACAAATGTAGACATTATTAATATTCGAACAATCATAACATGTAAATATATAAATATCGTAACAAGTAAACATCTTGCTCTTCTATAATATATTCACTGAGACGACTTATCTGTCTTGAATGCTCAGCTTAAAAACCAGGCGTTCATAGCCAGTTGCGCTCACTGGTCGGTAAACGATCTGTTGGTTAAGCAACCGTTGGCGCGGTCATTCTATAGATGGGTGACCGCATTGTGGTATTTGAACTGAGCTTCTCCATGCTTTCGACGGCACGTAAAAAGTCGGTCCCGGTTGTTGTCAACTAAGATAACATTCGGGTGGCTTGAACAACTTTGAAACTAGGTGAACCATATGATAGATAGATACGAGTTACGATTATTGTTCATTTTGATGGCATTGCAATCGTTATAATAAGATGTAACGTTATTACACAACATTAAATGCATTACAGACACGAAAAAATTGTATTTGTTCTATGAAATTCCATTATATTTACATGTCAATATATTGTTTCCTGAAAGGATTGCAGCGAAACGTTCTTAGTAAAAGTTGTTCCTAGTTATCATTACTTTAATTTGACACTACTTTCATTAATGGCCGCCGACCGCCCAAGAGTGCCCATTCTCCTTTGTAATTTTTTCCCCATTCCTACTTCTGTTCTTGTTACTATCCGTAAATGGTCCTAGTATTGCATTTTCTCCTGGGCGTCTCGCTCCAATTCGCCCATTGAAGTCTCCCATTACTATTAAATTTTTATGGGCGTGTTTTTGAATTGCTTCATTTAAATCATGGTAGAAGGCATTGATTTGATTACTCTGTAGGTGAATAAATTTGTACAATAGACCATGAGTTCTTGTATCCTGGTAGTTTCACGTTCATAATAACTATGCGCTCGGAGATTCCAATAAATTCTTCTACATACTTCGTAATGTGTTGCTTAATAATAAATCCTACTCCATATTGGCCCTGTGTCTCTCCTATCGGGTAAAGTAAGTAGTCAGGATGAAAAGTAATACTTTCACTCAATCTTCTCACTTCGCTCATGCCCAGGATGTCCCACTTGATTTGTTCTAATGCATACGTTAGTTCCGTTAGGTTTTCTTCCTTTCTCAGAGTTAGTACATTTAGGGATGAGATATATACCTATGACTGATTTTTGGTGGTTACTATTTTTTTTTATAATCTTGGAGGGTTGTGGTCGCTTTCCCCCACGAGGACCAGTCGGCTTGGGGAAGCTTGGTGTTTTCTCGTTTCTTTAATGGCGGTTTCTTTGGTTGGTTTGGCTTTCCGTTTTCCGTTCTTTAGTTGCTATTGGTTTTTGTTGGTATTGGACACACTCGAAAAAGAGCTGGATCTAGATCGCATTATGTCAAAAGCATTTGCTCTATCTGACCTTATCGTGTTTTGAGTTTCTTGCTTTTTTGGCTGATTTTTATAGGTAGGAGGTGTAACCGATGTTTCTCTTTCTCTTTTTTCTTGACTGATGTTCTGTTTGATGTTTGTCGTATTTTAAATACGCCGTATTTCCCTTTTTTCTCTCTTCTTTTAACATTTCTTGCAGCTCTTTCCTTTTTTCCAGTACTTCCTTCGAGTAATCCTCAGTAATGTAGATTGCTTTAAGTTTCTTTTTATTTCTCATAATTTCGTTCTTTTTCAAATTCATAACTTTTAAACTCTCGCGTTGCATGTTTAATGTATAATAGAATACGGGAATTAACGCGAACACGCATTTTACCTTAAAATGCCTAACGTTTCGGCGCAGGTTGCACTCACCGTGGTCGCAGGCTGACTGGAGCAGCGATGACAGGACTTCGTGTATATTAGGCGGACGAGTGTCTATCCACCCGCATATTTTGATTTTTCCAACCGTCATCACACACTACACTAATCGTGTCCCTATTCTGTGAGCTAACCGATTGCGAAACATAGCGAGGTTTTGTAACAGTAATCACTGGATTCCACGTCGCGGATAATTTGAAGCCGTCTTCCCGATTGAAATTTGAATGTTTCTTGATTTCGATGGCTTCACGAACAATCCTCGAGAAGAAATGTCGTTCAGTGGAGAGGACTTGAGGGCGATGGAACTCAATCCAGTGATTAGTTCCTGCTTCGAGTAGATGTTCCGCAATGGCTGACTTGCTGATTTGACGGTTCTTAACAGCTGCGATATGTTCCTTGACCCTTTCAGCTAACGACCGCTTGTCTGGTCTATGTAGGAACTACCGCAGCTGCAGTTGATCTTGTAGACACCTGGTGTCTACAAGATCAACTGCAGCTGATCTAGTTTTTCAACTTTTATTTTCAGGTTTTTATTTTCTTCTACGATAGGTATTAGTTTTTCATCCATCTTGTCCATAAAACTTTTTGTTATAGAAGCCTTCAATTCATCATTTTGATTTTTCATCTCGATCTTCATTTTGTCGAATAATAATTGGAATTGATCTTCCCTTGTGTGTGTTCAGGTCTTACGTATGCGTGAAACAGAACGCGATGGTAGAAGATGGTAGAAATATTTTTCTCAGTTGGCAACACTGAGTAAAATGTCAGACTCGCTGACCTTTGACGTACAGGTGTCACTTTGTGAATGAATTGAAGTTTTTAGTTTATCTGACCTCAAATTGATGAATCTCAACGTTAATCTTGAGAAGTACTCGATGGATTCCAGTTATTATGCCTCGATCGTTTGATTAAATCACTTCTTGATGGCCGTTCTAGTGTTCTACTATTTTATTTCACGTAAATTATGACGGAGGTTATTACTGTGATGTTGACAGTTCTAGTGCCGGAAATAGAACTCCTTGGAGCCAATAAGTTGTATTTAAATACCAAGGCACTTATTTTTACACGAAATCGGAAGTAATAGGATAGAATCATTCCTCATCAATAATTTCAAAGGTAATACTACCTACTATGAAAGTAGTTAGATCGGATCGCAATACAACGATTTATTTTGTTAACGTATAGTTAGTGGTCAACCTAGTGTCAAACTTGTTCAAGCCGCCATCGGTCACCGACCTATGGAATGACCGCACCAAGAGTTGTTTAACCCACAGATCGTTTACCGACCGGCGAGCGCAACTGGCTATGAGCGAATAGGAATGTAACGAAGTGGTTCATAAATACAGTTATATTGATAGGTAGGTACACCATTAAATAGCTTTTTGAGGCCGCGATTGAAGCATTGATTTGGATGACACAACAATACCTACAGGTAGTATGCCGAACTGCTTGTGTCAGGGTAAGCAGTTTTTGCTCCGGCTTGCCTTTTACTTAGGTCACTACTTATATCTTGAGCCTTGACGAATCTGATTGTTTTAGACGTCGTTTGGTGTTTTCATCGTAAAGTTTGACATTTTTGACTACTACATTCCGAAGAACGTTTTGAAATCTCCGCTGAAAATATTTTCAATATCGGTGATTGAAAAATTATAAGTGTGCGGAAAAATGGCATTAGAATGGTTAACATTTTCGTGCAATTATTTTTTACATTTGTCATGACTTATGAAAACAGTCGTGTCTATATCGACTTATTTCTTATTTTGGCAGTTAAGTCCGATCCTTTGAAAATTTTATACGCTGATATGTAGAGTTCTATTATGATTATTTTTGCCAATCAAATTCCTGAAGGTCGTCCAAGGTCACCAGTTGTGTCCGGAAAAATCGATGCTGTGCGAAAATTAATTATGCATTTTCATTTCCTGATACATCAGTAGATCGACACAATTCTGAACATTATTTCCACTCTTAAATATAAAATATTAGGTGACAACATTTCCATTTAGAAGATTTTTTCTAAATGTACTCGCACCGATTAGTGCAAATTAAGAACCGTCAAATCAGCAAGTCAGCCATTGCGGAACATCTACTCGAAGCAGGAACTAATCACTGGATTGAGTTCCATCGCCCTCAGGTCCGCTCCACTGAACGACATTTCTACTCGAGGATTGTTCGTGAAGCGATCGAAATCAAGAAACATTCAAATTTCAATCGGGAAGACGGCTTCAAATTATCCGCGACGTGGAATCCAGCGATTACTTTTACAAAACCTCGCTATGTTTCGCAATCGGTAAACTCACAGAATAGGGACACGGTTAGTGTAGTATGTCATGTCGATTGGAAAAATCAAAATATGAGGGTGGATGGACATTCGTCCGCCTCATATACACGAAGTCCTGTCATCGCTGCTCCAGTCAGCCTGCGACCACGGCGAGTGCAACCTGCGCCGAAACGTTAGGCATTTTAAGGTAAAATGCGTGTTCGCGTTAATTCCCGTATTCTATTATACATTAAACATGCAACGCGAGAGTTTAAAAGTTATAAAGAAAAAAAAAATATTTCGATCGGATAAAAATCTATCTAGATCATGCATAAGAATACCCGAGAACACGATCAAGTAGTTTTCACTCACATATTTGCCGATTTTCATAGTTAGGCTCAAAATTGAGATGTAAACAAAAGCTATATAAACAAAGTGTCAGTGCTTAAACAGTTACAAGTATTAAACACAATTCTACCAAATATAACCACGAAAAATTATACGTTGCATCAATAGAGTTCTATTCATCGCTAAGCAGTGACATTGCATACTTATTATTGTGATAAAACTATGTTAAATAATAAGGAATGACGGTTTTTTCCCATCTACAATTTAAATTTCTCATTAGCGCTTTATTCGGACAGTAGCTGAACTAAAGCCTAGAACTGTTTAATCGACTACAGTTGAAAGACAACTAGCGACAAATAGCTGAACTATGAGTGGAACAAAAAACGTCACAGTGAGACGCGTGCGCGCGCGCTCGACCTCCGATATGAACCTGGAAGACGATAGTGTTGCAAATTCTACACTAGATGGCACCGTATGTAGTATGCCTGACATATCGGATGATGATGATATTGATCAAGTAACAAAATTAAATAAACAAATTGAGGAGCTCACAATTAAATTTGCACCACTTAGGTGCAAATGAAGAAATAGACTCATTAAGCCTTGAAAATGCAAACCTAAAGAAGGAAATTGAAAATTTAAGCCGAAAAAATATCCTGTACAAGCAAATAGCTACAACATCTAAACCTCCGACACCTAAGAAAATGCTGAATAAAAACTGCAAACGACCGGGATGTAAAAATAAAGAAACGCAAACTGATTCGGACTTAGCAATGACAGAAAAACTGAATAAAACTGTTGATGGACAGCAAAATATTAGTACGCATTCCAGTCCACAGATGGCGATGAACGCTGCGAATGTGCAAGGGGCAAAGAAGAATACACAAATAAACAACAATAAATTGAAAAATAAATTATCTATTTTATTATACATCTTCTACATGATATTCAGCCAAGACTCAGGTACTATACTAAGAATGATTTCTGTATAATTATGATCGGCGAGGAAGAGTTTAAAACTACGAAATGTTACTTTGATATAATAACATACATGAAGAACACATTGCTCAATATAAATAATACAGATATAATTATTACATTGACAACTTTTAAATTAAATAATAATTTCAATATTTTATATAATTCGCGACTAGAAATTTTTAACAACATGCTATGTATAGACAATTGCACGCATCAATACGCATATATCCTGGACTCTAATCTGAACCTAAGCTATCAT
Organism: Anticarsia gemmatalis; assembly: GCF_050436995.1. Classification (NCBI taxonomy): domain Eukaryota; kingdom Metazoa; phylum Arthropoda; class Insecta; order Lepidoptera; family Erebidae; genus Anticarsia; species Anticarsia gemmatalis. The sequence goes on from NC_134775.1 coordinate 9,725,902, forward strand.
TATTCGACGTATACAAGATCAGGCGCTTTAAAAGACTACGCTATGAAAACTATCTTTGAGGACTTGTACAACCTTCAACTGGAAATTTTAGAAGAAAATACTTATAACATTACAATAAATGAGCCAAAAGAATTGTTTTTTCTCCAATAAGTATATTAGCATTTTACATCAAAATATTTCAGGTTTGATAAATAAATCAAATGCACTTACAGTTTGCTTAAATGAACTTTGTGATAAAAATATAAATGTGGATGTACTATGTATTACCGAGCATTTCATCATGAAGGGTCACGAAAAACAACTATGTATACCTAACTACAGTTTGGCTGCATGCTATAGTAGACCGGAGAAAAAGAGAGGGAGAGCATGTATAATAATTAATAATTGTCACCAATGGAAAGAAATACCTCAAATAGCTAGATTATCTTTATCAGGTGTTTTTGAGTGTTGTGCTGTTGAGCTAATTAATTATAAATTGATTGTCATATGTCTCTATAGAGTACCGAATACTAAAAATATAACAGATTTTTTTAATAAACTAGAATTATTACTCAAAGATGTATCTAACCGGATTAATAAAAACATTGTTATTGCAGGCGATTTTAATATCGATATTTTAAAACCGAATAGAAATTCAGTTGCGCTGGAGTGTATGCTATTAAATTACAACTTAAAACTTGCTCTTAAACAAGCGACTCGAATGGCTAGTAAGACATGTATTGATAATTTTGCGCATAATTTAAAAAACACTGTAAAGACAGATGTCTTGGAGTTTGCCTTGTCAGACCATACAGCACAGCTGCTTCATTGTCCAGTACCCACTGTGTGTAGAATAAAATACTGGTATATAACCAGAAGGGATTATTGCAACGAAAATATAGTAAAATTTAAAAACTGTATAAACAGTCTCAAATTTTCGGAGATATATATGACTGAAGATCCTAATTTGGCCTATAACGATTTTATAAACACGTTTAAACTGTTTTACGATTTGTGTTTCCCGTTCAAGGAAATCAAAATCAACACATTTAATAAACCTAAATGGCTATCAAATGGTGTTAAATTGTGCAGTAAGAAAAAAATAAACCTCTTATGGCAGTCCAGATTGAATCCTAACTACGAAAATAAAAAGAAATTTGCTACTTATTCGAAATTATATATTAAAATTATAAATTATAAATCTTACTCAAAAAGCACAGAATAATTACAAATTACAACAATCAAACAATATATCAAAGACAGCATGGCAAATAATTAAACGGAAAAGTAATAATATACCTAAGCAGCAAAATGAGAAAATAATAGTTGGTGATCGAACTGTTTACAAACCCTTAGATATCGCTAATGCTTTTAATGACTTTTTTGTTGATAAAATTCATCCAAAATTAGATGCTGAATATAAACCAAAAGGATCCATTCCAACACGAAATCCTAAATCAATGTTCATGGCTCCTAGCACACCAAACGACATACATAGAATAATAATGTCATTAAAAAACACTGGCAGTGTTGGTGTTGATGGGATCGCCACTAAAATACTGAAATCAGTATCATTCGAGATATGCAGTCATTTGAGTCACTTAATCAACCTCAGTATATGTACGGGTATATATCCAGAGGCATTAAGAACATCTATAATTAAACCTCTATTTAAAAAAGTAGACAGGGAATTGATGGAATACTATAGACCCATCTCACTTATACCAGTGATGTCAAAGGTATTTGAAAAGTACATTTACAATCATTTAGCTAACTTCATTGAAAATAATAACGTATTATGTGAAGAACAAAAAGGATTTAGGCAGCATAGAACCATCGATATGGCAATTTATGACTTTTTGTTTCCAATTACTAGAAATGTAGATAAACGACTCCGAATATGTGCAGTATTCTGTGATATGACGCAGGCATTTGATTATGTCCATTATAATACGTTATTAAATAAGTTGGCAGCCTACGGTATAAGAGGCAATGTGCTCGAGAACGCAGATAACCGAAATTAGTCGCATCAATGCTATTAATAGACATGAAGATATATCTCGATCCCGTGAACGTAAAATTACATTTGGTGTTCCACAGGGAAGCGTTGTGGGCCCGTTTGGATTTATATTATATGTTAATGATATGCCCACTTCTATTGAACATCCCTTAACTATGTTTGCTGATGATAGTACCATTACGATCCCATGTAGAAATGTAAAGACATGTCATATGAAGCGGACATAAATAATACTATTGACAATTTAATTAAATGGCCAGATAAAAATAATTTGAATATAAATTTAAGTAAGACTAAGATAATGCATTTTAGACAACGTATGCCTTGTGTTCCCAATCTTCACATACATTACAAAAATGACGACATTGATGAAGTAACTGATATAAATTTTTTAGGTTTACAAATAGACTGCAGTTTAAACTGGAAAGCACATATCGACATGTTGTGTCAAAAATTGAGTTCATCTGCATTTGCTTTACATAGTAATACCTTTTCTAGTTAATTTATTTAAAGGATATGAAATTTCTGCAAACTTCGGTATGAATTTTCTGTAGTAATTTGCGAAAGCTACGTATCGTTTGACTTCATCAGTGGTTTTAGGAACAGGATAGTTCTTAATTGTTTTAATTTTTTCAGGATCAGGCTTAATTCCGTCACTTGAAATAACATGACCAAGATACAAAATTTCTTTTCTTAAAAAATCACATTTTGTAGGATTTAATTTAAGGTTAACAGAACGCAGTCTCTCAAATACATCCTGTAAATTTTTATATTATGCAAAAATAATGAGCGTCCGTATACAATTAAATCATCAAGATATATTAAACATTTTTCATAATTTAAGCCCGACATTGCCATGGTAATCATTCTAGAGAATGAACTAGGACTAGTTTTCAATCCCATTGGCATTCGCGTCATTTGGTATTGTCCTGAATAAAAAGCAGTATACTTTCTACTGTTCTCATCTAAATTTACGTTATAATAGCCTTGATGTAAATCTAAATGCGTGAAATAAATGCTACCTGTTAAAGATTCTAAAATTTCAGATATATCTGGCAAAGGAAATTTATCATCTTCTATACAATTATTAAGTTTCCGATAATCGACTACCAATCTCCATTTTTTATCACTAGTCAAGTTTGTCTTTTTAGGCACTAATAATATAGGACTTGACCAATCGCTTTTGCTTGTTTCTACTATACCTTCATGTAACATTTTATTTATTTGACGTTTAATTTCATCTTTTTGAGAATAAGGCAATCTGTATTGTTTCGAAAAAACTGGTTTTGAATTAGGTTTTAAAGAAATAGTATGCGTGTATACATTTGTAGTAGTCAGTTTGTCGCCTGGCAAATAAAATACGTCTGAATATTTAGCACAAATACTTGCAATTGCATTCTTTTCTTCACTATTTAAATGTTGTAATTGTACTAAAGACAATAATGATTTCACTCTATCTGCATTATTTTTTGTTTTGTTAAATGAACATGTATCAAAATCGCAAAGTTTCTCAATTTTAGGTTCTATATCTGTTAATAATACGCTATTTTCGGTAACATTTAATATACGAATTGGTATCATTCCATTTTTAGGAGTAGCTATTGAGCTTGCTAAAAATACACCTTCTTTTATTTCCTTACATGAAACTACACAATCTTCAGACAGATTAGTATGTATATAATAAATAGCCTCACATCGAGCTGGTATATGAAACGAACTGCTACAAGTGTTTTCTATTCGTAAATTAACTGGGTTATGAGAGATATATAGCGTTAAAATGTTTTTATGAAAATCTAGCTGCGCTTTATATTTGTTTAAAAAATCACGACCTAAAATACCACTGGCCTTAATTGGTAAGTTATTAAAAACATAGAACTTGTGGCTAATATTTCGATCACCCACAGTCAAAGGTAAATAAACGTATCCAATTGCTTGGACTGTGCCACCCAATCCATTTATGGCTATGTTCTCTTTATGGATTGGAATGTTATATTTGACTGCATGATTATAATTACACGCTGATATTGAAGCACCCGAATCGACTAAAAAATAATGATTTATTTTATGATTCATTGAACAATTTAAAGATATATAACAGTTACTATCACTAGCAAATATAAAATGATCTCTATTGGTCACGAAAAAACTGATTTGATATTTCTGTTTCCGGTTGTGTAGAACTTTCCTGTTTATTAATCACATTAATGTTACGCATCCCTTGATTCCTATTAAAATTGTGAAAATTACCTCTTCGTTGCCTCGAGTTTGCTCTACCTAGTCAAATTAATGGACAGCACTTTATTTAAAAAAATATATTTATTTGATTAAAATAAAGGTGTGCTCGCAGAGCATCAAGCCGAGACAATTACAGGAACAGAACTGGATTATGGTACAAATGACAAAGCTTTTATACATGTGATTTTAGTCACGTGGTATCCGCTATGGCGTGATACATACAATCATGGTATTCATAAATGGTCTTAACAGTGAACAAGTAATCGTAAATCAAATGGTTATAGTTTTGGCGCTCATTAAAGTTACAGTAATTGACCAACTAGCATTTGACACCGTAACTCTAACCCATTGATTATTGTTCTCTAACCTATTGCTATTGTTTGTAGAGGCCTAGCAGGATGCATAACTCTTCCCTCCTTAAGTTCAAAATCGTCATTTAAGTTTTTGTTAAATTTAGGATGATGATTTTGATTACACATAATTTTGCCTCTGTAACGGTATGCAAGAACAAGAAATATTATAACTAGGATTACATAGATTAATATAGTTCCTAGACTAACACTGTGTATATTCACTATGTCTATTGGCTTTTCACTTGTTATCACTTCACTTTTTAATGCGTGGGAAAGAAACTGTAAGTTTTCCATATTTACTTGATCCAAGTTAATCGCCTTGCGCTGCATTGTTTCCTTTGGAGGAACTATGTTGGGCAGGTGGATGCTCGGCATACTGCGGAACATTACTGATGCTACCTGAAGACGTGTTTGTTTCTTCAGCGTTATCTTCCCAACTTCGATTCTACAATCGTTGTCCAATGTTATGATATATGTGCCGATAATGTTATGTTGGCTTATATCGTTTTCACAATATTCTGTTAGCAGTGTATGAACTCCGGTGTAGATTATCCAGGAGTCTGGTTGTAAAGCTTTGATCTTTACGTCGGAAGATTCGACTGGTATCGGTGCACACGACGTTATTTGTGTAGAGAATTTCATCAAATCTTCGATGCATTTATCTTCATTTTGTACAGACATATAATCTTCATGACATAAGAATTTTCCTTGGTCTATCTCCTTACAAGGTTGAGATAATGGTACGGTTTTCAATCCCTTCGCAAGGATGTAGGAATGTTTAGGAGTTATAAGGAAAGTTAAATTTAGCTTTGGATTATACATAGGAAAAGGGTGTAGGGAAAAATAGTTATAGGTGTCCGACTGAACCATTGGTACTGACATGATAAAAGTTAATCGTTTGCCCTTTACATATGCTTTAATGTCTATACTATTTTCTATCTTAATTAAATTATCTATAGTTACAGGGAATATAACTTTATCTGTTTTCTCTATTTTCTTTAGTAAATTATACAGTTCATTGGTAGTCAATAAAGATTGATGCAAAATATTTATTTTACTAAAAGCGACTGCTGTCTCGACTTCGTCTAATCTAATTAATAAAATTTGAAAATTATGTATAAGTAAATTAAAAGTATTTATAATAAGTTCCTTGCTCCTTTGATATTGTGTTCTGTTAAGAATTTCCTGAATTTCTTCAATTGTTTTTTCTAATATAATGAAATTATTTCTGGTGGAATTTGTTGTATTGACAAAGGTGTCAATCATCTTAGATATTAAAGTCACCTTATTTATGATCGTATTTTGTTTGTTTTGGATGTTATTTATTAATTGATCATATCTAATGGCATCCTGGTTATCTAAGTTACCAGTGATTGCTTTAATTATAGAACCAATCGGGTTAATTAAACCTCTTTTCATTCTAATATTTGGAATAAGTTGGTTATACTTTTCTAGCGTAAGATTCATAATGTATTGAACTTGGAGCTCGGCGTCGATTATACTACCATCTAAATTATATATATTATTTAACTTATCTATCATATATGATTTTATTTCATCATACTTATTAATATTATAATCTAAATTAGTGCAAATCAATTCTAAGTCTAATATTTTAATTATATCCCAATTATAAAAGCTTACTGATGCTTGACCTTCTTTCACAGGAAGTATACCTGGGTTGTCTTCAATCGGTTGAAGTTGAAGGGCCCGGCCTTGGATTATTAGTGTCATCATTGACAGGATGTACCTGTGAAGGACGTTTTATGTCTTTAATAGCGACCTTAGTGTCTCTGTTTTTAGTTTTTACTGGGACAGTGTTGCGATTTATTTCACCCGTAATTGTTGCTTTCTGGTATCGAGGTTTATCTTTACTGCGCCTAATATTAACGCCTTTTACATAAACTTTATCTCCTTTCTTGATGTTGAATTTTGTCTCACCACCACGTTTTTCCTTTATTTTAGTTTTAGAGTCGATCATTTTGTCAGTTAGGTATTTATATAAATATTTTGTGCGTTTCGCGTGTTCTTGGACTAATTGTTGGATATATTGTTTATTAAAGTCTATGTTAAATGCGTCCGATGATTCGGTATGTCCGAAGACTATTTCGAAAGGTGTAAGACCTGTTGAAGAGTGTATAGATTGGTTGTATGAGATAATAGCGTAAGTCATGACGGATGCTGCGTCTGTTATCTTCCGTTCGTACTTAGCTAGTCTGTATATTTCCGTAATTGTTGAATGGAATCTTTCAACTAAACCCATGGAATTTGGATTATGGGGTGTTCCTATGTGTAAGTCTATTTTGTAGAATGATAACATTTCCTTCAATAGGTTATTATTAAATTCAGTTCCGGGATCTGAGCTAATGCGTTGTGGTATTCCGTAAAACGAGAAGTATTTAATTAGCGCTCTAATTATTTCCGGTGTATTTCTGCTTGAGATTTCGAAGGCTTGTCCTAATTTACTGAATGCATCGATAATTGTTAAAAAGTAAGTGTTTTCGATTGAAAATATATCTATAAATATCTCTTCGAAAGGTTTTGATTGCGTTTGAGTTAATTGAAGTTCCGGTTTAATGGGTTTTCTGTCGTATTTCATGAGTTTACACGGTTCGCATGAGTTTATGATGCTTGCGACTGTTTCGTGCAGGTTATTCCAGTAGTAAGTTCTCTTGAGATGCGCTATTGTCTCTTTAATACCTCTGTGACATGTCTTACCTTTATGGTATTTCAATACAATCTGACGTTGTTCATTCTCGTCTTCGACGTAAACTACACGCTTAGTGCATTCAAATATTTTAATTGAGTCCTTTTTAAACAATTGTGTTATAATATTTGTAAACGATTCGCGATGTCTATGGTCTTCAAAGTAAATAAAATGTTTGATTTTAGGCCTAATGTATTCTTTAAGAAATTGTTTGATTATCTCTAAATTATCTATTGGCATATGGACTTCTAATACTTTCTGTTTGTCGCGCGATAGATCTTTAACAGTTAGTTCATTTCTATTCCATGTATATATAAGTATTTGGTTTGGTTTTGTATCGATTGCTTCATCTAATATCGGTAAGTCGGAAGAGTCGGTATTCTCTTCAGAATGTACTGTAGCAAGTGTTGAGTTGTCCTTTTCGGATGCTGTGACAGTTTGGCTGTCAACAGATGGTATAGAATATGTCGATTTTCTTGATCTTATTTCCTCATCGTCTGAAATAACTATTGTATCGGGGGAATTTACTTGGGTTGACATATTATCTTTATCAATCGCGTTTATTTTAATACGTGAAAGTGCGTCAGCGTTTCCGTTTTGTTTACCTGGTTTGTATTTAATATCATAATCATACTCATCTAGTCTTAATCTCCATCGAGTTAAACGACTGCCTGGTTCTTTAAACGTGTGTAACCAAACTAAAGGTCTATGATCACTAAGTATAATGAATTTTTTACCATATAAATAAGGTCTGAAATGTTTGCATGCCCAAACTATTGCAAGTAGTTCCTTTTCAATAGTACTATAGCGCGTTTCGGCGTCATTTAATGTTCGACTTGCGTATGCTATTGGTTTATCGCTACCAATTGGGCCTTGTGACAATACTGCTCCTACTGCGTAATTTGATGCGTCAGTTGTCAATAAAAATGGTTTACTAAAATCAGGGAATTGTAAAAGTGGGGCGTTTGTTAATATTTCTTTACATTTTTCGAATGCGTTTACGAATTCCTGAGTATGTACGATTTTTCTACCTTTCTTTAAACAATTTGTGAGAGGTTGTGTGATCTTAGAGAAATCTTTGATGAATTTACGGTAATAGCCTATTAAACCTAAAAAGCTTTTTATCTCCGTGGGAGTTTTAGGAATAGGGAAATTTAAAACTGCTTTAATTTTATCTTGGTTTGGTTTGAGTCCATCTTTAGAAAGAGTGTGTCCTAAGTAAAGTACTTCTTTTCTTAAGAACTCGCACTTATCTAATGTAACTTTTAAGTTTGTCTGTCTAAGTCTGTCGAATATTTTTCTGAGCTTTTCTATGTGATTTTGTAAGCTATTAGAAAAGACTAGGATGTCATCTAAATAGACTAGACAATGCATTCCTTGTAGTCCTTTAAGAACATTGTCCATAGCTCGTTGAAATGTAGCCGGAGCTGTCTTCAAACCAAAGGGCATTCTTTTAAATTCATAGTGACCAGATTGGGTTGTAAAGGCTGTTTTCTGTCTATCAGAAGGCTCTACTTCTATTTGGTGATAGCCACTAGCAAGATCTAGCGTAGTAAAATACGTAGCTTTACCTAATTTGTCAAAAAGATCTGTAATATTTGGGAGAGGATACTTATCATCGACCGTAATTTCGTTTAAACGTCTGTAATCTATTACCATTCGGTATTTTTGTTCACCTGAAGCGTCTAATTTTTTAGGGACAAGATGTACAGGGGCACTCCAAGGGGAATGAGATTCAGTTATTACATTATTATCTAATAATTTCTGTACTTGTTTCCTAATTTCTTCGTTTTCTGTTGGAGGTTGTCTATAAGGTCTTATGTATATAGGGTCCTCGTTGCTTGTGCGTATTTTATGTTTTACTTGGTTGGTAAAAGACAAGGGGATTTCTTCGCAATAAAATATATCTTTATATTCTAGACATAGGTTTTGAATACAGGTTCTCTCTTCGTTATTTAAATGTTCTAAACGTAACTTGTTTAAATTAGCTTCTAATATTGAATTTGTTTGACTATAATTCAAGTTATGATTTGTCGTAGTTACTTTAAGTGATTCTGTTATTGGGTGGACTAACAATGGTTTCTCTAGTGTTATTAGAACGTCTTTATTATTGAGGTTTTGTATGATTGTTTCTGCATAAAAATCTTTACATGTTATCATTGCGTCTGGTGTTCGAACGCCTGAACAGAATTCCGTAAATGGGATAATAGCTTCGCCATTCTCTACTGTTGTAGGTAATTTTACTTTGACTTCAGAACGCCTGGGAATATTTATTTTAAAGTGTTCATAATAAAGAATTGGTATTTCGGTGGTATTTGTTCGTAATATTTGGTTTTTCATGTCAATGTTAGCGTCTAATTGTTTTAGCAAATCTATGCCTATTAGGCCGTCATAGTCTTTGTCAACTTTATAAACGAAAAACTTATGAGTAAGATCTGTTTGAAAGGTTTCCGTAAGCGGTATATTTGCTACTTCCGTGTGTTGGCTACAACCATGTGTGCTAACTACTTGGAAAGGCTCTTCATACGTATTATAAGGGAAATATTCATTTATTTTTTCCGGATTTATGAAAGAACGCGTACTGCCAGTATCGATCATGAAAATAGCGTCTAGTTCTGGTATTTCGATATGAGGTAGTCTATGAGCTTGTGAATAGTTTAAATTGATTATTTCCGGTGATCGTCCGGTGAGGCTTCTATGGTAAAATTTTCCTCATTTTCCTCAGACTCTACGTAATTTTCGTACATTTCCTGATCGTCCATATCTATACATTCATTATATGTTTCATAATCCTCATATTCGTCTATGTTGTTTTGTTTTACTGCCGTTCGCATGGAGACGTCCGTGTTAGGCTTAGGTGTTGTATTTTGCGGGAAACGATTCTGATTTAATTGATTTGGTATCCCGAATTTAAATTGATGATTGGGATTTTGTTTGAAAAATCCGCTTTGTTTATAATTATTAACTGCTCTAGGCAATTGTTGTTGCGGGTGACGGAATTGATTAGGTTGTCCTAACTTGTTAGGCTGAGGGAATCTCATTTGATTATTAACGGGATTATTTCTATTAAATAGATTAGGGAATGTCTTATGCTGAGAGTTTTGTGGAATATTATTATTTATGCCGAATTTAAATTGACTTTGTGGCGTTGGTATGATAGGTTTAGATTGCAATGGTTTATGGTTCGATTTATTTTTAGATTGATATTGCGTTTGGAAATTGACCTCTTCTGTTACGACACTTAGTGCACTTTCCAGCGAGGTGCATTTGTTCAATCTTACGAATCGAAGCATTTCCTCGGGTAAGTTATATAAGAATACGTTTAACGCGGTATTGTTGTATATAATATACTTAGCTGCTTTGATACCTTCGTCAGTTAAAAGGTTGACTTTAGATATTAAAGATGATCTTATATTCTGGATTCTATGGCAGAACTCAATATACGTTTCTCCTTGTTTTATCTTAAGATTCTCTAGTTCTATGGCAATACAGGCTTCAGTGCGTGGATCGCCAAAATGCTGTACAAATAATCTTTTTAACTCCTCCCATGAGAACACATTTTCTCTTTCACTAATTAATATGGCCGCTTTGCCTACTAATCTGCTGGTAATGCAGTGATATAAATAGATATCTTGAGCGGGATTGTTTTCCCCTCTAAATGACTTAATTACATATTCACATTTAGTTATAAATAAGTTTAACAATTTCCCGTCGCCATCAAAGCGTGGGATAATCGCTTGAATTTCCTTAGGAATAAGTTGAATTGTATTTGTTGGCTCATTTGTTGCCATTTTTACAAATATATATTATTTTTAGGGCAAAAGATTAATAAAGTATATTCGGCGATTTTTGTCCGATATATACGCTTAAACTAAGTGTAGATTCGGCTATGTTTGTCCGAAAAGACACGTTCCTATACTAAATGTAGATTTCGCGATTTTTGTCGAAAAATACAAGTAAATACTATAACTAATTGTAGATTTCGCGATTTTTGTCGAAAAATACAAGTGAAAACTATAACTAATCGTAGATTCCGCGATTTTGACCGAAAATACGAGTGGATATATCAACTTAGCGATGTTTGGTCCAGTTAGATATATAAGGATAGACACGGGGTTATGGAAACAGTGCGAATAAGGATTTACTCACAGTAATCTGCTGCTGCCCATGCCGAGTTGCTGTCTTGAACGATGTTAGCGAGATGCTGCTGCTGCCCGATGCGGTATTTGACGAAATTTGTAAGTTCTTCGAATCTTAGTCAGGCTGTTAGTTGCCGCGGAGTACCGATTTTTGTGTACGGAACGACGAACTTTACGCGAACTTAAGATCCGACCCGACTGCGCCAGTCAAATTAATGGACAGCACTTTATTTAAAAAAATATATTTATTTGATTAAAATAAAGGTGTGCTCGCAGAGCATCAAGCCGAGACAATTACAGGAACAGAACTGGATTATGGTACAAATGACAAAGCTTTTATACATGTGATTTTAGTCACGTGGTATCCGCTATGGCGTGATACATACAATCATGGTATTCATAAATGGTCTTAACAGTGAACAAGTAATCGTAAATCAAATGGTTATAGTTTTGGCGCTCATTAAAGTTACAGTAATTGACCAACTAGCATTTGACACCGTAACTCTAACCCATTGATTATTGTTCTCTAACCTATTGCTATTGTTTGTAGAGGCCTAGCAGGATGCATAACTACCTCGAGTCCATTGTCCTTGAGTGTCAGCATGTGGCCTACGAGTATAACCTTGCACTCGTCCTCTATATGATGAAAACTGACTGCGACCTCCACGTTGCGCTCGATGATTTGTTGCCCGGCCTCTATTATAATTAAAATTATTATAATATGGTTTCTTATACATACCCCAAATTTCTCCAGATGATGTGGCTGGTGAGGTCTCCTCCTCCTGGGCAGCTTGGACAGCATCTTTCAAAGAGCTATAATTACGAGCCGAAATAATCGTACTCAACCTCCGATTTCTCAAACCGTCTGCAAATTGCTTGATTGCCATCTTTTCGTTATGCGGTTTCAAAATTGTATAACATTGATCATTACCCTCTGCTTGAGAAATCGTGAGGTCTACGAATAATTTTGATATCTCTTTTCCATAATCAGCAATAGACATGTCATTTTGTTTAATTTTCTGTAACTTATTTTGAATAGCCGTTGCAGCTTTCTTACACAATAAAACATTTTTCATATCTTTTACTAAATCATTAACAGTATCATATTTTAATTGCATTCTTAACTTAGCTTCTTGGGATAACCTACTTTTCAAAACAAAATTAATTAAATTTTGTTTGCATACACTATCCTTTAACATGCTGTCATAATACTCGATGTTGTCAATTAATTGTTTTGTATTAGACTCTTCGTCGGTCATAACAGGCAAGAGGTTTAAAGCAGTCTTTAAATCAAACGAAGCCATATTTGAAACAGATTCACATTCGTTAGTTTGACACAACAATAATATCTCCTCACGCAATTCTAAAAATAAACCACAATAATTTTCTATTAATGAAATATCTTGGCTTTCATAATAATTACTCTTAACTTTATCAGTAAAATCTCTTAACCAAGCTTCATACCGCTCATAAAGTTCACTAGTTTGATCTAATTTACTTTGTAATATTTTTCCTGACCTTCTCTTTGGTCCTATCTTAATTAAATATGTCCTAATTTTCTTTAAGTCCTCATACAATGAAATAATAAAGTCCATAACTTACCACCATAATGTAGAATAATTTGTAAACAATTATGTACCTGTAGTTCATATTAAAAGATTAAATATAACGCTTTAATTATACAACTGTTACAATGCATCATAATAAACACAGAGTCCAAAGTTCAGTCCGCACATCTTGTTATGCTATGCACCTGTATGTCGCAAAGTTCACGGTCACCAGTCACACGACGCGATACGAAATTATACGTACGAATTTATATACGATTATATAGTTTTTATGATTACACTGATTAAACACATAGCTTTAGTATACACATCACTTTATTTTTACAATTTTGCTCGTTTTTTTTTTTAATATTTTTCACTTTCCCTTGTATTCATTTATTTGCCGTTTCGCCGAAATTTATAGTAGATACCTATGGAACGTCAGGATAGATTTTTGTGTTACTCGGAGGTTCCGAATGTACTTGCCTTCGAAAAAGCGATCTTCTTTTATTTGTTCGTTGTATTTCGTTGGTAATCCATTTCACATGACATCTGTTTGAGCTGTTTGCTCGCACCTTGATAGCTTGATTTGGCTTGATAATTAAAACTTCGAGATTTGCATAAGAAACGAAGTAATTTATTAAATTGAACTTGATATATTAAAGTGACGTGTATGCTCACTTATACGGTCATTTGAGAACTGAATTGTCGAGTATAAAAATGCAATTCAACAAAATAATTATGTACTTTGTACATATATTCCCGGGCGGGAGATGAAGAGGCTGTGGCATATACGTCAAATTAATAAAATATGTTCACATGACAAATGATAAAAAATATTTATAAACATCTTGATTATAAAAAATTAAATAATAACATATTCTTGATAAAGGAACTCCATTCATCTTAGTTTATGTCCACCATCTCAATCTGATCTCTTCTTGTGGCTGTTGATCGACGCATGCGAGGCAGCGGCGGAGTGGTCGACGGTTCGGCTACTACAGCTGCCTGAGGCACTTGCCATTGGCATTGTATACGGCGAATTGCGAATATCATTACTGCAATTCCAATAACGCCAAGGATAACGTATATCATTACGTAGTGGTGTACATCATGGTAGGATATTGTCTCTGATAGGACCTCATCTTCTTCTTGCTTCATTTCTTGAATCTTGACGCTAACTTCGTGTGTATCTTGATATAGATTATCTTGAGATTGATTTCCAACTGACCATTGTGGTAGTGTGATATTTATGACATTGTTTATAGGTGCAATTGTCGGCGAATACAATTCAGCCGAAATCTTAATCTCACTTGAGTGAAATTTGTAGGGGTAAATTGTTAGTTCGTCTGTCCTTAATAAACATCCTTGTCCAATGTTGATAAGTCCGGAACCGTTCAGTTGATGTGCTTTTATCTCCTGAGTACATATCGCTCGTACATTACACACGTCGCAGCAAAAGTATACGTATGTATTTATTGCATAACTTTCTGTCCATAGATTCCTGCATGGTTTTGTTATTGTTTTGCACCCAGATTTTTCCAACTGACATATGTTATCACCTTCTTTCATCTGATATTCTGGTTTGCGACTATGGCAAAAGTATGTCGTTGACTGTACGAGGCATTGTTTTATATCACTTTCTGTCATAGATATAAACGTATCCTTTCTTATATTTATTGAAATGTAATCGGATACTGGAATCAAAGTCATCATGTTCCCATCTTGATATTTGGGTATCGGGATAACTTTAAAAATCTCGAACTTATCCCTGCTGATAAGCGGTAGTCTTATTTCAAAAATGACATAGTCTTTCAGTGTTCTTGTTTTTACTGAAAGAACGTCATAAATCTTGCTTAACTCCGAATGTACGTTCTCTATTGGTAAAGCAACATCCTTGGGTAACTGACTTGATATTGTACTAAGTTCATTGCTGATTTGGGCCGGTGTCAACAAATGCAGATTAATACGTCCATGATATATGTCTGTTATGGTGTCCAATAACGTGGTTTGTATTGTCTTTAAATTGTTCAGCATGTTACTTGCGATTATAGCTCCAATTGTAAAGTCGTTAAGGACCATATTTCTTTGTACATTTTCCTTCAAAACATTTGTCGCCTTTTCTAATGCAACTATATGTTGGTTCAATATTTTATGTTGTTGATTCATAGCGACTTCTGCACGTTTTAATAAATTATTTTCGGCCTCCACTAACGATGTTTGGTTCTTCCACAGATTGGCTAGATGTTTTTGGTTAGCTTGTATTAAACCAATATCAATCCTATATTGTTCGGCAAATCTTTCGTCTAGAACGCCGAATAAGTCCCCTGCTATGTTGCCAATCGCGTTGATAAGGCCACGGCGGACGCGCTGTCTGGGCGCACGTTCTCGAAACTGCTTGGTCAGGAACAGCTGATTGTAGTACTCGAGCTCAGTGATTCCGTGACGTAATTGGAGTAGTACGGAGTTGCATTGTTCGTTTATTTGATAACAAATTTTATCTAATGATGTTGTGTACTCAATTAACGCCTTTGTGCCTTGCCAATAAGGTTTCATTTCGTAAAATACGACGATCTTCCATTCATCTTTAATTAAATTCATATTCGATAACTTGTCGAAATAGAGCCCTTGATTTTCTCTAAATCGTGTCATATTGACCTTGCATTCAGTGCTTGATATTATAGTTATAAAAAACAGTAAAGCTGTACATATAGCTGTCAAATTAATCTTGTTGCGCTTTTTGAATGAAACCGGCTGTTTCTTGTTGTCTTGATAATCTTGTGTATTGTCACAGGCTTTTTCATGCTCGGTAAGTATTGACAACTTGATAACGGGACGCCGTATGTAACCGCTCTTTGTTTTGAGCGTCACAACGCGCACAAATCCATCTTGACCGGGATGCAAGTTCACTACTCTTCCCATTACCCACTTGCCTGGGGGTAAGTTCTCGTCGTGTATGAGAACTACGTCGTTCAAATTTATATTTTCGTGAGGCCGACTCCACTTACTTCTTGAAGTCAGCTGTGTTAAATATTCAGTACGCCAACGTTTCCAAATATCTTGCATTGTTTTTTGGATTAGTTGCCAGCGCGTTCGCATGTCAGTTTCTGTTTCGACTAAGGTAAGGGTGGGACCTCCGGTCAAAAAATGCGATGGTGTTAAATAATCGAGGTCTTCCGGGTCTTCTGTGAGGGCGCACAAAGGCCTTGAGTTCATGACCGCCTCAATCTGTGAAAGCAGTGTCGAAAATTCTTCAAAAGTAAGCCTTTGTTCGCCTATTACCCTTTTGAAATGGAACTTGAAGCTCTTGACAGCTGCCTCGAATAGTCCCCCAGCCGACGGCCAAGAGGGTGCATTAAAATGCCATAAAATTTCCATATCTGTGATTTCTTTCATGAAATCATCATTAAAAGCTTGTTGTATCTGTTGGTACTCTTCTTGTAGTACTCGGCTTGCCCCGACGAAATTTCTTCCATTATCACTATATAAGTGACGTGGCGTTCCGCGGCGTGCTGCCATCCTGCGAAGCGCCGCTATAAATGCCGAAGTCGATAGGTCCGAAACCAACTCTAAGTGAACAGCCTTTGTCACCAGACAGACAAACACTGCCACATAACCCTTGGTGGTTTTTACTCCGCGTCCTTTATTGGTCTTGATATAAATGTGTCCTGTATAGTCGACTCCTGTATGCAAAAATGGGCGAGAGGGGTTGACTCTTGGACCTGGTAAATCTCCCATTATTTGTACTTGTTTTTGGGGATTTTGTCTCTTGCAAATAGTACATTGACGAATAAATTTTTTAGTGGCTCTGTAGCTACTTATAATCCAATATTTTTGCCTGATCAGTGCCAATGTCACACGCGCACCGCCGTGAAATGTGAGTCGGTGAGCGTCGTCGATTATTAATTGCGTCAATCGACTGTCGTATGGAATGATAATGGGATTTTTCATTTCCATACAGATTTGTGCATGTCTTAATCTGCCACCCACTCTCAGAATACCTTGTTGATCTAGATAGGGGTTAAGACTCAGCAACTTGCTATTTGATAATAATTTCTTGCTTTTCTTGATACTCAATATGTCATTTTCAAATTCTTTGGCTTGTATTTGCTTGATAACTTTCATTTTTGCTTCTCGTATTTCTGACAATGTTAGATAATTTTCTTGATGTCTGTCTTTGTTTCTTGTCAAAAATCGACGTACCCATGATAGTACGCGTACAACTTTCGAATAAGAACTATATTTTTGTAATAATAATTCTATTATGTTTTCTTGGTCGTTATTGCTTGTATAAACTTGTTTCAATTCTTTTTCTTCTTGGTTTGATGTACACATAAAAGAACTTTGTGACTCCATTTGCCTCGTAGATAGCCACGAGGGTCCATGCCACCATAAAGTATGGGTATTTAACTGCGTCATCGTGAGTCCACGACTAGCGCAGTCGGCTGGGTTTTCGGCTGATTTGATGTAATGCCAATTTTCCGGTGGTATAACTTCCGTTATTTGACAAACTCTGTTCGATACGAATGTCGTCCACCGTTCTGGGTTGCCTTGAATCCACCCCAGAACTGCTGTAGAATCCACCCAGCCATATGTTGTTGTACGATAATAAGGAGATAAACTTTGCTTGGTTTTCAGCATCAATCTTGATAAAAGATGCGCTCCACAGAGTTCTAGCCTTGGCAGTGTGACTTGCTTATTTCTTGACACTATCCTTGATTTTCCTGCGATCAAAGTAATTTGAGATTTTTCACCTGAATTTAATTTACAGTATATGACGCACGCATAGGCTTTTTGCGAGGCATCACAAAACCCATGTAACTCGATATCTGAGCCTGCCTTTGTACCAAGCCAGCGTGGAATTTCAATTCTTGTAATGTTTGCCAAATCTTGCTTTATTTTCACCCATTCTGAATAAATTTCGTCTGGAATCATGTCATCCCACTTCATATCTATGGCCCATAGTCGTTGAAATAAAATTTTCAAGCTGGTAGAAACAGGCGTAACCCAACCCAACGGATCAAATAATTTTGAGATGTGTGACAGTAGTTTTCGTTTTGTATATCTTGTGTCTTTATCTGATACTGACTCAAATTTTGATTGAAAAACGAAGACGTCTTGCTCAGGTTTCCAGTGAATGCCAAGTGTTTTTGTTGATTCCTTTTGTTTAAAAATATAGTTTTCTTGTTCATGAAATTCCATACTGTCTTGTAGTAATTCTTGATAATTGGAATTCCATTTTCTGAGATTAAAACCTCCAGTTCTCAGCATCTGGATCAAATCTGATTTTAGATTTTTTGCTGATTCTATCGTGTCGGCTCCGTGTATCAAGTCATCCATGTAGAAGCAGTCTTCAACGACCTTGGCAGCTTCTGGAAAGGATTGTCTTTCATCTTCAGCCAGTTGACGTAAAGTCATCATCGCAAGAAACGGCGCGGCCTTGGTGCCGTACGTAACCGTTGTAAGTTGATACTCGTGGAGTACTTGGGACTCATTGTCTCGCCATATAATTTTTTGAAAACATTGATCGTCTGGATGGACCCATATCTGTCGGAACATCTTTTCTATGTCCGCAGTAAATGCAACCTTATGTTGCCGCCATCTCAAAATAAGTTCCAAAAGGTCTGCTTGTAAATTTGGACCCTTATACATAAAATCATTTAGGCTTGTTCCTTTAGATGTATTTTGAGATGCATTAAAAACAACCCGAAGTGCAGTTGTTAAGGAATCTTCGCGAATTACGCAGTGGTGTGGCATATAATATTCGAGTGACGTAAACTTGCCGTCAGCGAGTGTCATATGACCGAGCTCTAAGTATTCTTTTATAAACAACTTATATTGCTCGGCGATGCTTTGATTTTTTCTAAATTTTCTTTCAACTTGAAAAAATTGGGCTATTGCTTTACTTTTCGACTCGCCGATTTCCGAAATATTAGGCTTTAAGGGCAGTCTGACTTGACATTTTCCGTCGCTCAATCGTGTTATAGTTTCTTTATAACTTTTTATGCATTCATTTTCATCAATATTCTGGGGAGCTTCCACGTCTTCTATTTGCCAAAATCTTTCTAACTCCTCAATATCGTTAAGAACAACATTACATTGCAATGTTTGTGCCTTGCCGCACAGGATCCACCCGAGCTTCGTGCGTTGTGCAATCGGGCTTAAATTACTAGAAGTTGCTCTGCAAATTCCATCCAAAATAATATTTGCATAAATTTCGGCCCCCAAAAGTATGTCTATGGGGCGACAAACATTGTATTCTGGATCGGCCAGTTTTAAGTCATGTAGATGTTCCCATGATGGACTTGTAAACGTAAAGTGCGGTAAGTTGCGTGTCAAGTTTCTCATTATTAAAACATCCGTGTTAAAAGTATAGTCTTCTGATAACGAGAAACACTTAATATTGATCCTCCCTTTACACGAGGTGGTTTTAGTACCAATTCCTGTAATTGTACCGCTGCACTTGTTTCGGGGTAGGCCTAATCTCTGAGCGGCGTTTTCAGTGATTAGGGATATTTGCGAACCTTGATCAATGAGGGCGCGCATTTTTTGGCAATTACCATCAACTCCTTGAACGTTGATTACGGCTGTGGCCAATAAAATTTCGGGCATTTCTTCTTGCTGAGCCACGTGCGCTTGTCTTGTTTTCGATTCGCTCGCACTTGATGTAGCGCTACTTGATGCGCTGTTATACTTGGAATTTTCCGATTTCGCAAAGGCTTCGTGTAGTATTGAATTATGACACTCGTTGCATTCGCGGCATCGTTTGGTTGATGTACAAGGTTTTCCATTATGTTTGTATAAACAATTGCAACATAAATTTAATTTTGCCACTGTCTGTTTTTTCTGAATTGGAGTCAAATCTAAAAATTTCTTGCAATAGTATATGCCATCCCAACTAGCACACAAGCTGCTTATACAGTCGTTATACAGCCTGATAGTTGCATAAGAGTCGTTCAAATGCTGTACAATTCTCTATAAGTTGTATACTAGCTATTTAAAAAACCCTTTAACAGCTAGGCGGGACAGTAGCCGTTTAGTAGGAAACTAATGACTTATAGTGATATATGAGCATGTAATTGCATCGCTAGACAGCCTAGGGAAGTATAGCTGAGTTAAGGGAACTTTCTATAACACCGTTAACTGTATAAGGGGACTTTAGGAGATAAAGGAGTTTAAACGGAGTTATGCGTTGCGCTTATAGCGCTCAAGAGCGTAAATAAGCTTTTTGTAATGCCTTAGGTTCTATAACAGATTTTTTTAGGGCTAGTGTATTACTCATCTATAAAAGAGTTGCGTAGGTCTTTAATAGCGCCTTGAGCGTTATATCAGATATTTATATGGCTTCTGTACGGCAAATAGATGTATAAGGTATCATTCGAAACATTTTAACAGCCATGGGGATTACAGAATTATGTTAAGCACCTAAAGCGCTATAACCGAGTAATATACCTTTATACTAAAGCTTAAAATTATTATCATAATATATTTACATAGGTGCAGTGGTGGTTCAGTCTGTCAACTGTTTTTAAAAAATAAAATAAAATAAAATAAAATAAAATAAAATAAAATATAAATTTAAAAAAAAATGAAAAAAAACTATTTCAAACAATTTTAATATTCAACGACTGACCCCTAAAAGTACGAGTAAAATGCTGGTGTGCGACCAAAACAATGATATTGAAGCACTCCTATGCCACAACTGCAGAACCTTGAGGTCTACAACAGCAAACACTAGAGCCTTTGTACAGCTTAAGCCGCTAGAGCAGATGTAACCAACTCTGAGAGGTGCTTGATCGAGACGCCATTACAGCATTTGGTAAACATATTTTTTGAGGTTATTACGATCTTTTGAAGATCATATAAATCTATAGCCTGGTAACGTTAACATAATTAAAATCATTTTTTATTACCTATAACCCTAATTAAACTATCTGTAACACTCAAAGTCTTATTTATGTTCAAAATACAATTTTCAAATCCACATATCTATATAATTTTTGCATTTAAAACTGAATATTTTGAGGGCGCATGAAAATATTGACGATAATATACATATATATTGACAGCAAACTGGAACTCGCACTTTCATATCACGTACACAAAGAAATAAAAGCGATAGACTACTTGTTATTTTCATAATCCAATCCGTAAAAATAAAATGTCTCCTCATTTGTCACTGATGATTCATTTTAATACAATATATTTAGTTTACACCACAATAAACCGACCATATTACTAATTTAGAGCGTTAGCATTTATAACCGTTACACAGTAGCGCTAAAATAAGGTAAAGGTGGTATAATCGCGCTGCAAGAGCTTTTTCGAACGCTCGTGGCGCTAACCACCTCTGTACAACAGCTGGTAAGCGCCACGAAGCTGCGAAAAAGCTCTTGTAGCGCGATTATACCACCTTCATCTTATTTTAGCGCTCCTGTATTACTACTATACTACGTTCTATTATAATTACTATTTACGACCACTGTAGATCCAATGTAGAGCTATAAGCTGGACAGTATGGGCCTATTTGACGCTACAAGAGATCTGTAGCCGCTTATAGAACCACTATACTTCTTACTAAGGAGCCTAAGGCGTTATAAAAATCCTTTAACCGGCCATTGTGCAGCTTGTTATAGCGCTTGTGTGCTAGTTGGGATGTTCCTTGCTATCACAGATAGGGCATTGCAGCCTTGATAATCTAGAGCCATCATTATGTTGCGAAGTAGCCTTGTTGCTTGAATAATTCCTGTACTGATAGGATTTCTCCGGTTTATAAGATGATGAAGGAGTGTTCGTACTTGATTTCTGGCCGCTTTCTTGTTTGCGGCGAGATGACTCTAGGGTGGTGAACTTGTTTTCCATAAATTCTAAAAATTCGCTAAGCTTTGGCAGTTCTCTTGGTTGTTTGAGTGACGTCATATAATCGTTGTGAGTTTCTATGTCCAATTTTTGAGACAATATATGAATGAGTATAGGGTCCCAATTGTCTGTATTGACCCCCAAATTCTTGATAGCATTCATACATTCCTTTGTAACGTCATGCAAGCGCTTGATTTGATTTGCAGACGGTTGATGTAAAACGGGAAGATTCATAATAGTATTCATGTGAGCGGTGAAAATCAGTTTTTTGTTACTGTAACGATGGTTTAAAATCTCCCAGCTTGCTAAGTAATTTTCCGAACTAATTTGAAGATGTTGAATCAGGCGTTCGGGCTCTCCACGCATCTTCCCTTTAAGAAATTGCATCTTCTGTGCGTGCGAGAGAGATGGGTTATTGTGTATTGCTTCACAGAAAAGGTCCTTGAAAGACACCCACTGTTGGTAGTTGCCACTGAATACCGGAATGTCTAATTGGGGTGTCGACTTTTCTCTGTGAGCCACTGACCATAACTTGTTATTAATGGCCTTCTTGACGTCACTATATTTACGCTCATAATGCGTAAACATTTTTTCGTATTCATTGTTGGAACCGACGAGCTGGCTGTCGATTTCCCAATGTAAGGTGTCTACAACCTTCCAACGGGCCTTGATAGAAGCTAAAGCGTCTTCATATTCCCATTTTTCATGAAGCTCTTTTACATCGATGCTTTCAAGGGTTCGTATAAACGCTCTAAAGTTACTAGATTGTTTCCTAAGCATCTCGTCTATTTCAGTCTTGTCTTTGCGAGATGTGCTAGGACTGTAAGTTCTTGCGGTAGACTGTTGTTCGCTTGTTGTTTTCGAGGGGGCATCCTCACCTTGTTCATGCCAGATGCCTACGTCCTCGCTTGAGTACGGACCTGCTCCGCCTTGCTGCGCCGAAGCCGCTAATTTTCTAATCTCCGCTAGAGTCGATTGATACAACGTTCTTGTGTT
The DNA here is from genome assembly GCF_050436995.1 of Anticarsia gemmatalis. Lineage (NCBI taxonomy): Eukaryota > Metazoa > Arthropoda > Insecta > Lepidoptera > Erebidae > Anticarsia > Anticarsia gemmatalis. The sequence goes on from NC_134775.1 coordinate 9,748,737, forward strand.
GTAGTAAAAATCACGTGTTTGTTCAAACTTGTTAGAAATTAAATAATCATGATCCGGAGTCAAAACATTCAACAGAATGTCGTGATTTTTTCTATATTCCGCCCAATACTTGTCTAGGGCGTCGATTCGTTTCTCCATGTAATCAATAGTCTTGCGATCTTTTCCATCTTTCTTGAAATTCTTTAACTGTTTGTCCATTTCTTCCTGAATAATAGCTTGTCTATTCAGAGCCTCCATGTTGAGCTTGATGTAATCACTTGATAATCTGTAGCGCTACACTTGATATAGAATGTTCTCGAGAAATTATAATGATGAGTTCTCCTTTGTAATGATGACCGTATTCTTGATATCTTGATAAGTTACGTACCGACTTGATACTCTGGACAGGGCACGAACTGACTTGATAATCTTGATAACTTGCTGGTAATTTTGGCTGCACTTAGTGCCACGTGTTTCATACGCAGTATATGCGCCTTCTCAATCCCGCCGGGGCGACCCGCTTGTGGGAGACCGGGGAACCGATTCGCTACTACGCACAACACACGAAACACTAATACGCACAACACTGCTCGAAGGACCAAAAAATGTTTGAGCTGTTTGCTCGCACCTTGATAGCTTGATTTGGCTTGATAATTAAAACTTCGAGATTTGCATAAGAAACGAAGTAATTTATTAAATTGAACTTGATATATTAAAGTGACGTGTATGCTCACTTATACGGTCATTTGAGAACTGAATTGTCGAGTATAAAAATGCAATTCAACAAAATAATTATGTACTTTGTACAACATCGTTTATAAATTTTATAACCGAAGAATAATACACCGAGCAAAATAATCAGTAGAATAACCGTAAGAATTATATTCGTGGTAGTCATATGGAAGCGTATTTCCTCTGTCGTAGATTGATTGTCCCCAGCAGCTGCATTTTGAACTATCAAGGTCTCTTCCTTAGATTGTTGCTTCCCCATTTTTTAGATCGAAATTCTCGCGCACGTAGTGTCCGTAGCAAGTAATAACAAATACTTCTGCCATTGTCACAACAAATATCCCGAACTATCACGGTGGTCGACTTCCTTGTATGGGGTACGTGTCAAATTCGCGGCGCACTGGAATATTCCGTCGGCAGGGTCGCCATGTACGGAGTGGTGTTGGAGGTAAATGAAACGACGAGATCTCCAGTAATACTGCACTATATTTTGTATTACATCTCATAATATAAGAGTACATGTTTACAGTAAATAGAGTATCTTATCATAGATTAAGTAACATAGATTATAAGATCAGACACACCTTACATGACAATCAATTTATAATTAATTAGCTCAACAGCACAACACTCAAAAACACCTGATAAAGATAATCTAGCTATTTGAGGTATTTCTTTCCATTGGTGACAATTATTAATTATTATACATGCTCTCCCTCTCTTTTTCTCCGGTCTACTATAGCATGCAGCCAAACTGTAGTTAGGTATACATAGTTGTTTTTCGTGACCCTTCATGATGAAATGCTCGGTAATACATAGTACATCCACATTTATATTTTTATCACAAAGTTCATTTAAGCAAACTGTAAGTGCATTTGATTTATTTATCAAACCTGAAATATTTTGATGTAAAATGCTAATATACTTATTGGAGAAAAAACAATTCTTTTGGCTCATTTATTGTAATGTTATAAGTATTTTCTTCTAAAATTTCCAGTTGAAGGTTGTACAAGTCCTCAAAGATAGTTTTCATAGCGTAGTCTTTTAAAGCGCCTGATCTTGTATACGTCGAATAATGATAGCTTAGGTTCAGATTAGAGTCCAGGATATATGCGTATTGATGCGTGCAATTGTCTATACATAGCATGTTGTTAAAAATTTCTAGTCGCGAATTATATAAAATATTGAAATTATTATTTAATTTAAAAGTTGTCAATGTAATAATTATATCTGTATTATTTATATTGAGCAATGTGTTCTTCATGTATGTTATTATATCAAAGTAACATTTCGTAGTTTTAAACTCTTCCTCGCCGATCATAATTATACAGAAATCATTCTTAGTATAGTACCTGAGTCTTGGCTGAATATCATGTAGAAGATGTATAATAAAATAGATAATTTATTTTTCAATTTATTGTTGTTTATTTGTGTATTCTTCTTTGCCCCTTGCACATTCGCAGCGTTCATCGCCATCTGTGGACTGGAATGCGTACTAATATTTTGCTGTCCATCAACAGTTTTATTCAGTTTTTCTGTCATTGCTAAGTCCGAATCAGTTTGCGTTTCTTTATTTTTACATCCCGGTCGTTTGCAGTTTTTATTCAGCATTTTCTTGGGTGTCGGAGGTTTAGATGTTGTAGCTATTTGCTTGTACAGGATATTTTTTCGGCTTAAATTTTCAATTTCCTTCTTTAGGTTTGCATTTTCAAGGCTTAATGAGTCTATTTCTTCATTTGCACCTAAGTGGTGCAAATTTAATTGTGAGCTCCTCAATTTGTTTATTTAATTTTGTTACTTGATCAATATCATCATCATCCGATATGTCAGGCATACTACATACGGTGCCATCTAGTGTAGAATTTGCAACACTATCGTCTTCCAGGTTCATATTGGAGGTCGAGTGCGCGCGCACGCGTCTCACTGTGACGTTTTTTGTTCCACTCATAGTTCAGCTATTTGTCGCTAGATGTCTGAAAATTATAAGTGTGCGGAAAAATGGCATTAGGATGGTTAACATTTTCGTGCAATGATATTTTACGACTTTCGACGTGATTTATGGAAACAGTCGTGTCTATATCGACTTATTTCTTATTTTGGCAGTGAAGTCCGATCCTTTGAAAATTTTAAACGCTGATATGTAGAGTTCTATTATGATTATTTTTCCCTCGCCAGTTGTGTGAGTTGTGTCCGGAAAAATCGATGTTGTGCGAAAATTAATTATGCATTTTCATTTCCTGATACATCAGTAGATCAAAACAATTCTGAAAATTATTTCCACTCTTAAATATAAAATATTAGGTGACAACATTTCCATTTAGAAGATTTTTCCTAAATGTACTGAAATATTTTTCACAAGAATTTGCAAAGGTGCTCGCGCCGATTAGTGCAAATAAATGCTTGAAAAATCTATCGTTTTGGTTCAAAATACGTCACCAGTCGACTTTATGGGTGCTTTAAGATGAACCAAATCCAGAAAAAGTTATTTGCGCTCGAAGCATTTCGAAAGAAACGGTCCCTTGATTTTTTATAAAAACTTTATAACTGCACAAAGTGTCTTTAGAAAAATGCAGAATGGTTAATTCTTAATGATTTGCAACCAAAAGTTTGCCCAAAGTCTTGTTAAAAATATGGGAAAACCACAAAATCCTACAGGTCGAGTTCTATAAAAACAATGTCAGCCTTAACGCATCTTGTTAAACAACCGGCAATTATGTGCACGAAAAAATCGAATTAATAAGTTTCTCGCCATACCGTTACAGCTTGACACCAAATGACTTTATTTAGATCCAAAACGTCAGAAATAAATACCGTTAACATTGATTTTTCATCGCCTCAAGAAACATAGGTTATGCTTTTAAACATCCTGTTTTTGAGGGGTCTTCGAGAAAGAAAAAAAAATATTTAAAAAATATTTCGATTGGATAAAAATCGATCTGGATGATGCATAAGAATTACCGAGAACACGATAATGTAGTTTTTACTCACATATTTGCCGTTTTTCATAGTTAGGCTCAAAATATAAGTAGTGGCCCACGTATAATTACACATAAATGTTTATCAAATAGATATTTGATTCTAAAGCCCCCAGTACACAATGGCCCATGCGTGCCCACTACAGGCCATCGCCATTGTGTACAGGGGGTAATGGTATATGATGGCGGACAGTTGTCCATCGTGGCGCGCAATCGGAGAGTTGTCGGTTTTTTGGGCACACTTCAAAGGAATCGTGGCGTAGCGTGGCCTGTGGTGTTTACACAATCGGCCATTGTTTAGTTCGTCACCGGCCGCTGACCGGGATAGTTGTGTTGCGTGATATCGCCGTGGCGTGCGATCGTCCAAAATGTCAATGGCGTGGAGCAATGAAGAAACTTTCAAAATTGATTAATATCAATCTGAGCCCGCAATTTGGGACCCAAATAATGCACTGCACAAGGATAAGAACAAAGTATGTTTATACTATTTTTATTTTGATAGAAACTATGTATATCCATACTTAACTACTTACTTAGGGGAGACTGGGGCTGGTTGTGACATTTTTTTTTTCTAAAATGGCATAACTCTTTATTTTAGCGATTATATTACTCAATTGTAGGTTCTTTTCATTAATTAACTATTCAAGATTTTAATTTATAGGTAATTTTACATAAAATACTATTAGATTTGAAATCATTGAAAGAATTCTTGGAAAAGAGACGTGTAACTTTCAACCCCACGTCAGGGGCTGGTTGTTACAACATAAGGGGTAAGTTGTTACATTAAAACAAAGCACATAAAACACATAATCATTTAATAATTATAATTATTTGCTACTTCTCTTTAACAAAAAAATATCAGTCTTGCATCTTTGCGTTCACAATAAAAATAATTTTAATTATTTGTTCCTTTTTAGATGTATGTGTCCTTTTTCTTATGTTGTTGCCGTTTTTCGAGTTCTCCATGTTATCTTGCCAGTCCTAGCAGCAGCTTTTGGATAAGGCCAAATAACATCAGGAGAAAAAGTAGCTTCATTGTTAATAAAATCTCTGCTAGACCCAGCAACTGTCACACACTGTCTTATAGCATCTACAACTCCTAAAACATCTTTACTAAATGCTAAAATCGAAAGTACTGTTCATCGAAAAATTCTGTGGAGGCGTAAATTGAGAATGCGGCATGTTAGTCATTTAAAAATATTAGGGTGCTGGCTGCTCGTTACATGTCACAACCTGCCCCGAGCAAATGTCACTTTTAGCCCCAACACCAAAATTAATCTTTCAAGGCTATGCAGTAAATGCGTTCATAAAAATAAGTGTTTGAACGTAGATTCATTGTAAAGAGAAAGCATAAGGGCATAGATTTCACACAAAACACATGTCATCTTCTATTGGCAACCGATTTTAGACCAATATTACTAAGAAACAAAAAAGTTACTTAATTGTGTTTTTTACAAGCGCGTGTTCGTGCTCCTTCCACACAAACGTCAGGGCCGCTGCGAGTCGCGCGACGTGTAGGCCTATGATGGCGTGATCCTTTTACTTTTCTAACGCAAATCTATCACAATCCGTTCGACCGCTATTGCCGCTGTAACTACCTACCCCTGTAACAACCAGCCCCAGTCTCTCTTACTAATATTATAAATGTGAAAGTGTCTTTGTTTTGGTTGTTTATTAATATGTTCGTTCATCGGATTGGCGTGATTTTTTGTGTAGGGATAATTGAAGGGCTGTAGAGTGACAGGCTACTTTGTTTTTCAAAAAACAACCTCTAACGGCCATACGCACAGACGTCAATTACACTAAAGACAGCTTTTGTCATACAATAATAGCCTTTATTTGTATGGAGCTTAGGAACAAACACTTAAATAGGAATTAAGCCTTAATTGGTGTCTATGCGTGTGACCGTAAATGGTTAAAGTGGGGGTTAAAATTTGTATGAAAATTTATGCGCGGGCGAAGCCGCGGGCGGAAAGCTAGTCTATGTATACTTTTATACTAATATTAGGAAGGACTTATTGTTTGTGGGAATTGAATAAGCTCCGAAACTAATGTACCAATTTGAAAAATTCTTGTAGCATTAGAATTACATTATCCCTGATGAAAATAGGCGATAAAAGAGCCTCGTCTGAAAATAATAAATGTTGTAATGTGAGTACGATGTTTTCAGGTGAATGATGCATGGAATCGCATTGCAGACACAATGCAAATTCCTGTTTCGGAACTTAAAAAGAAAAAAGAGACATTGATGTCAGCATTTCGGATGCATTTTAAGAAAAAACAAGATTCGATACGATCTGGTATGGGAGAAGGAGAAATTTATAAGCCAATTTGGATTTTTTATGATGCTATGGAGGCATTTTTAAAAGGCAAATACACAGTAAAAAGTATAATTTCGACAGATGAGCAAAGGGTAAGTAAAACAATTAATTAGTTTCCAATAGTTTTAATGATAAGTAACTAAGTATTTACTCATCTTGATTACCACAAATTATAAACTAAATAAATTATGCATCATACCACTGCATAGTCTAGGATGTAATTCATAAAATTTTATCTTATTTGCGTAGCATTAATAGGAGCCCGACGAGGTACAGATTGTAATGGTAATAGATTTTCACTCTAATACCTACATGGATTAATTCACCATTCCTATCATAGCTGTCAGTACTGCCTGGTGGAGTATAAATATTGCGAGATGATTTGCTCTTTCTTAAAAAAATGTGTAGTAATAAACAGCTGTGGGTTATAATAGAAGTTTTAACGTCATCTAATGAAATAGGTCTTTTAAATACTCTAAAAACTGACGATAATATCCCGAAAGTATTCTCTACGACCCCACGAGAACGTGATAGTTGTTGATTGAACATTCTTTCTGGGGTACCTAACTGATGATGTCCAGGAAAGGGCTTCATAATATAAGAACTAAGAGCAAAAGCGCCATCACCCAGAAAAACATAAGGCATATTAGTATTACTTCCAGGAAGTGGGCAACAAGGTGGTAAATTAAGGGTCCCATCACATATTTTTTTCCACAAATTGCTTTGATTTAAAACACCTCCATCACTAATTCTCCCTTGGCTTCCTATGTCAGCAAACAAAAAACAGTAATCACTATCTACTAGGGCTAATAAAACGATGCTGAAACTTCCTTTGTAATTAAAGTATTCAGATCTGGTATGAGCTGGTGCTAATATGGTAATATGCTTCCCATCTATCGCGCCAAGACAATGGGGAAAGCTGAATCCTTCCGTTTTGGTCAGCCATTCTTCAGCACTTGTGGGAATCTGAAAAAATAAATATTATTTTTTCAGGCAGTTATTGGAGAACAGACAGGAGAAGAAACGGAAACTACAAGTAATGCCAGAAGCAACACAGAACCAAAGGACATAAATATAAAGATACCTGTACAGAGGAGACGTTCAGTTAAGCCACCTGAGTTAGAAAAGGCAGATAAGAAAATGTCAAAGGCTTTTAATGCGTTAAACCAGGCTATTCTCAATAAAGACCAACAAAATAAAACAGAGGACGACTGTGACTTGTATGGGAGGCTTCTTGCTAACAAACTCAGAAAATACTCAGACAATGAGAGACAAGAAATAATGTACGAAATTGATGGGTTACTATTAAAACGGCGTCGCAATTGTAGTCCTCAATACGTGTCTTCACCTTCTCAAATCATTATAAGTAAACGTCCGTATTCTTCAGCCACCAGCTATTCTTGTCCATCACCGTCGTCATCTTGGATCAATCGCCCCTCATCATCGTCTTCAAATCATTATATAATTACTTCTCCTATACAAAGCCAATCACCTATTCCACTTGCGAAAACTCCTTCCCCTCTTCCACCTACTGAAATCCCTAATGCCTCATACACACAAGAAGTAGTTTATCAATCCCCCAACAGAATCCATACACCTGTCCCTACAATCCAGATACCTGAAGGATCCATGCAAATAATTTCTAACGAATTATATTCTCAGACACAGAGTCAGTCCCAAAATATTTTGACTGATGCTTATGCAAAAGCTTTGAATGACGATTGTTAAAATAAACAATTAAAAAAATGTAATGGGGCAATAATTATTGATTAAAAATTTTTAAGTATATATAAATGTTTTACTAACTCACCTTAATCATGTCCTTTAGCACTTGGTTCAGAGCCAAACATACTTCAGGAATAATTCTGGATATGAGTGTACTTGATATTTTAAAATGGTAATGCAGGCTCCTATAACTGTCTCCAGTCGCAAGAAATCGCAATGTCAATGCCAATCTTATTTTTGGAGGTATTGCTTCTCGCCAATATGTATCCTTTTTGCAATAATTGGTGATATTTTTTGCAATATATACTCCAAATCACTAGATGACATACGAACAAAGTTATCGAATTCCCCTGATGGTTCTGCAACAAGGTCGCTTAACAGATTGTCAATGAATTGCCCGAAAACGGTAAAAACAATCTTAAGTAGTCATGTTGTTTACGTTAACATTCTAAATATTAATATTATATCCTAAGTACCACATTAAAAAATCTACGTACCTTGTCCTGTTTCGATGAATGGTCAGCATCCACCATCGCCTTTTTCGCCATTTCCTTTTAACAACTTTGTGACGGTAAACACTTCTGTAATACTTGTAAACAGTATACAAATAAATAGCCGCAGCCGTAATTACTTCGACGTCCATCGCAAGTGGTTTGCCAGGCAACAATGAGCCATACGCCATTGTGTGAACACCAAGTGATCGTGGCCTACAATAGGGAATATGCGTGTATTTTTTTAATTTTTTAAAATGATAATTTACATCATTATATGAACGTAAAAAAAAACAGCTAAAAAAACTAAATTTAGCTCAAAATAAATAGTTTTAAAATAGTAGGCTGATTTCATCATTTTAAACGACCGCCATTTTGGCGCGCTTGACGTGACGTCAAAGTCTATAATAGCAATCAACTAGTGAATAGCTACAAACGTGTTTCGGCCTCTATTTTATGAAATTATTTTGTTTTATTTCAATTACACAATGCAGGAGTGCAGTAAACCAACTTTCAAGTACTGTATCGTGCCCTTATGTAAAAATACAAATAAAAATGCACCAAATAAAGTGTTTTTTCCACATATTACTTCCTCATGCTTGTGTTGACCACCATTTATCTCTATTATGGATGAGGTTATATTAATAGCATGTGGATTAATAAATATGCAAGATGTATTAATAAAAAAGTAGATTTATTATACAATTTTTGTTTTATTTCTAGTTCTCTTATTTAAATATTACAGGGAAAATGGCATTACTCCAAAACAAAGTACATTTTTCAATTAAATTATCACACATTTCCTTATCATACTTCCACTTCAACTATAGTGACATTTTTTGATTCCTCAAAATTGGTGTCAGCCACACAGAATAGGCCTTTATTTTTGTTTGCAAAATGCATTTGCAACTGCACCTGTGCCATGCATTTTGCTGAAATTTCACTATTTTTTAAATAAAGGCTTACTGATTTTTCAGATGAAGGACATTTTATTTCAATGCTGTAATTATCAGTTTCACCATCAGGGGATGCTCCCATAATCGGATATAAAGGGCTTAATATAATCCCACATTTATTTATTTTTATTTTCTTCATCTTTTCCACCACTTCAATCACTTCACTCTCTAACTGTCTGCCTCTTTTCATGGCAACTGTGTCTGGTACTTTTGATGCTCCCATAATAGTTTCTGTTAGGGACCCGTCAAAAACATTGCAATGAGCAGCTTCATAGGCTTTTGAAGCGGTAATTCTTGCATACCGCAACTCATACCACAAAGGACAGTCGCTTTGATCTAAGGTTGCTACTGTTGCTTCTATACATACTTCAGCGTGCATTTTTTCCTTACAAAATTCAATGAATTCTTTTGGAGTCTTTGGTTTGTTCTTCATCAAGCTTACCAAATGATGAATAGATTTTTTTTCAATATCAGTGGGCTCAGTATAATATTTCATGAGTTGATTGCTTGTATCACCGGCTTCTTTACTAATTTTTTTTACAAAAGACAAAAAACTGTCTTTGGAACCCTGTGTTGACATGTCAGCATCGCATACAGGTTTTGTTTGCGTCTTGGGTACGTTACATATGTATATCCTTTGCCTTAATAAATTTAAGACTTGTGCCCACTGAAGATAACTTTGACTTTTTCCAGTAGCAATCAACACTAGTGGAAGGTGGGTCTTCACTGCGTCTATGCACTCAGACCAAGAAGGCAATGGCATGCTTACAGCCACCTATAAAATAATAAGATTATATGTAGAAATTCAATAATAATGATTTACATAGTAGTTTGCTCATCTGCCTATAAATTAACAATACTGAACACAAGATTCACATAATAAATAAATAGTGTAACCTACCTTTGTGAGCTGCACAATCTTCACATTGAACTGATAAGACAGTTTCTTGAGCCTCATCACATACAAGTGTTACAGAATAACATTTCTGTCGGACACTATGTTCAGGTGTTATTCGAGCCTTCACAGTACATATTATTATATCACCCTCACGTTTAACTTGCACGTAGCCAACTGCGGAATCGCCATATGTTTCTCGTCCAGATCTATAAAAAACATACTAAAATGAAAATACATTTCCCAAGCATTGTACGGCAAGTAGCCTATGATTTTGATACCATAAAATAGTTTACGTAAGTCTTTCGATTGCTAGCAACTTGATCGGGGTGCCAAGATCACCATAAAAAACATTATAAGCTCTAAATAATGTGCTTTTTCCATAAAACAAGCAAATCTTATAATGTTCTCTTACTCAGATTTTGACTTATAGATAAAAAAACATCTAAATAATGCGTGGAGAATCGAATAAACATAATATTTATTATGTAATTACCTTGCTGCTTTCACCCCTTTTATTTCAGTAGACGTAAAATCCAGGTTTGATGCAAAAAACGTGGTCATCATAAACACATCAATTTTCGGGAGATTGTCCGATTGTGCTTTGACGAAACCAATATCTGTCATTTTTCTGTAAGTCTTTTGACTTTATTTTTACGAAAAAAATGTAATATAACTTCAATATTTACTTCAAATCACAATAAAACGGAATGAAATCCTTAACAGCACAGAACTGAGAACAGTATTATTTGTTATTATAGACTTTGACGTCACAACTCGTTCCGACCAATAGCGTTGCGTTTCAGCTCATTTGAATTTTTCTCGTATTTTTTGCACTTATTATTTCATAATTTCTAATTCAAAACGTAATTATATTAAAAAATATTAACGTGTACGCAATTCTTAAGCAATAAACTTTAGGAAAAAAAATATTTGAGCGTTATTTGAATCTTACGCATATTCCCTATTGTGCATTGCAAAGCGTGGCCCATCACAGGCAATTGTGTACTAGGGGCATAACAATGACAACATACGGAAAGCAAATGGCTTTAAACATTATGGGAAATCGAGCCACGTTACGACAAAGATTGCATAGGGCCATGTTGTTCAGCAATGTACAATTTTCTTTTAAATAAAAACAATATTTACAGTTGTATGAGTTTTATTCGGATTTACTACTGGAACTTTTTTACCACCCAATGCACGGGTCTTTTCTTAAGGTCCTACAGCTGTCTACTACGCTGGCCAAATCGGTGGAACACACACTATCGAGAATACCACCGAATTTGCACCAAATTATTGATCACTAGCTGACCCGCGCAACTTCGCTTGCGTCACATAAGAGAGAATGGGTCAAAATTTTCCCCGTTTTTGTAATATGTCCTACTGGTACTCTACTCTTAATGGTCGTAGCGTGATTATATATAGCCTATAGCCTTCCTCGATAAATGGGCTAATTAACACTGAAAGAGTTTTTCAAATCGGACCAGTAGTTCCTGAGATTAGCGCGTTCAAACAAACAAACAATCAAACAAACTCTTCAGCTTTATAATATTATTATATATTATATATTATATATTATATATTATATATTATATATTATATATTATATATTATATATTATATATTATATATTATATATTATATATTATATATTATATATTATATATTATATATTATATTATAGTATATAGTATAGAATAGTATAGATAATATATCTTATAATTATGACATGATTACATACATTTCTTGGTACTCATTTTCACTTGTATTGATTCCATACTATCTTTAAAAATGATCCAAAAAGTAAATACAATCGATGGTTTGTAAGGTAATGACTAAATTTTGTCACTGTGTATATTTAGTAGTCTGAAGTTTATCCACGATTCCGCTTTAGTATGGTCACCTTCTAGAAAGGGACAGAGGGCTTTAAAAGTGAGTCCCGCTCGGCTCGCGAATTCGGTCTTAGTGATCATTCCAGTTAGTATCACTTCCATGGCTGCCCCCTACTCAAGAATGCACTTCCTGCTTGACAATCATCACCTGCCATATCTATGAGTTTTGAGTTTATGACGTCGGCAGTAATGGCGATTCCGGAATGTTCTATCGCCATTATGATGGGATTGTATTTTTCAGGTAATCCTGCCAGCATCAAACAGCCAATCCACTCGTCGTTCACTGTTCCAGATAATTTCTGTCCCGTCTCAATTATTAGGTAGTCTCAATTAGTAAATAGGAGCAGAGTAGTGAAAGGAAATGTTGGGGAAACGGGATAAGTTACTTGATTTTTAAACTTCTGTCGCGTGTGCAGCCTCAATTGTTAAAACTACAGCAAAACCATGTATAACGGGAATATCTATCTATACTAATAATAAATTTGTAGAGAGGTCAATTCTGTACATTGAGTATATTAAAAAAAATCAATGGGGGAGGTAAAGTATCAGATACTGACACCGAATTTGCAATTTATATTTTTTTTTTTCTGTGTCTGTCGCCCGTCTGTATATTCCAGCATCTCGTGAAAACGAAAGAATGCACTGAAATTTAATATAGGCATAGAATAAGTAGTGGAGCAACATAAAGGATACTTTTTATCTCATAAAAAATCTGTAATTTCTAGAAAATTGCAAAAATGCAGTAAAAACCGTAAACAGCTAACATAGAAATATGAGCGATAATTTTGGCGCTTCTTTCAAGCGTCGTTGTGGCGCATTATTTGGTTTATTGCACCGTATATAATCATTTTGGTGTGGGATCAAACCTCATCGGAGACAATTACATTTTGTGACTGTTTTACGATTCAAAATACTTATTTAACATTTTCTATCAGAAGAAGAACATTTTCTTTAGATTTTGGGTAGATTTTGGTATAATTTAATATTAATTTTATATCATAGTGCATTATTTCATACGAACCTGACTTTACATATACACATCATAGTTGGCGTTGCAATCCATTTTACAACATTTGCCTTATTTATTTCTTTTTGTTTTATTATTGAAAAATGTAAATGGCAATAATATGACAGGATGACAGGTAAAATTAAATTTTCTGCAATCTATACTAATATTATAAAGAGGAAATGTTTGATTATTTGTTTGTTTGTTTGTTTGTTTGCATTGAGTAGGCTCCGAAACTACTGGACCGATTTAAAAAATTCTTTCACCGTTGGCAAGCTACACTATTCCGGAGTAATATAGGCTATGTTAATTTTTCAAAAAAAATAGGGATGCTTATTAAAATTTGAATAATCTAACCCAAGGTGTAAAAAAATTAACAAAAAACTTCCTTCAATCGCGTGCGCTACGAAAACTATTAAAGATAGAACAAAATGATGTATTACAATTTTTCAGGTCACATCACTGTCTATAAAAAATGTCGCGACAGCATGTCTCTATCTTTTATAGTTACGTCACAATAAGCGTCCTTTAAAATATCTATATATATATATACAACCGCGAGAAAAAGCTCTTTATTCGTACCTAGGTATTGATCCTGATCTTAATAAATAAATCATTATTTAAGACTATTTTAATACCTTCATATCACCTTTTAAATGATTAGATTCGGACATTCCATTCAAAAGATATCACCAGTTTAAAAAATAGAAAAAACTCCACTCGGCTAGCTATGCGTTGAAGAGGTACTGAAGGGGAGTCAACGTTGTTTACAGGGAGACTTTTACTCAATAAATTAAATGGCTTTTTTGTTGCGGTTATGACCTTTTAACAATTAGTATATTGAAGTATAAATAAAAAAAATGATAAATGACAAAAAAATACAAGTGAAAAATAATGTACGAAAAAATATATTCACAAAAAATAAATTATAACTTACTTTTTTGCTTTAAATTAATGCTATTTTTTTAGAAACTCACTGTAAAACATTGTGTATTTTCTTTTAATATAACATTATGCCCGTGCGAAGCCGGGATGGGCTGTAACTTATATAGATACTAAAAGAGTCTTTATTAGGCTCTCTAGTACTTTCTTTATTATTTTACAAATCAAGTTCCACAGTACTCACGAATATAACACAAAGACGGGCCACATAATAATCTATACTAATATTATAAAGCTGAAGAGTTTGTTTGTTTGTTTGAACGCGCTAATCTCAGGAACTACTGGTCCGATTTGAAAAATTCTTTCAGTGTTAGATAGACCATTTATCGAGGAAGCTATAAATTATATAACATTACGGTACGGCCATTAGGAGCGAAGTAGCAATGAAAAATGTTACAAAAACGGGGAAAATTATGACCCATTCTCTCTTATGACGCAAGCGAAGTTGCGCGGGTCAGCTATATCTTATAAATATAAAATGATGGTAAACGCGGCGCCCGCGCCGACCGTATCATCGTAGATACCAACATTATTTCGCGAATGAAGAACTTTAGCGCAGTTCCATCATACGCGTACGCTACATATGAGGTAGGTACACAGGGCGCCGACAGGAGCACGAAAAAAGAAGTAAGCTTGAATGAAGATAACGTACGTGCACGGACAGGAGGATAGGTCAAAGCAAAAAAGTTGTTAGCGCATTTGCAAGTAGGTAGGTATATTATCTTTAGAGTTTCTAGTTCTAAGTGTGCTGCAACGAATGCAACAGTACGACATTTACGCGAGCGGAGCCGCACGGGTCAGCTAGTTTTTCATAAAATTATATTTTAATTTACAGAACTGTTTACAAAAACGTTTAACAATGTTTAATCTACACAGCATCTATACTAATATTATAAAGCTGAAGAGTTTGTTTGTTTGTTTGTTTGAACGCGCTTATCTCAGGAACTACTGTTTCGATTTGAAAAATTGTTGACGTTTTGGAACAAAATAAAGTCATTTGATGTCAAACTGTAACGGCATTACGAGAAACTCATTAATTATTTTTTTTCGTGCCCATAATATAGCCGGCTGTTTAGCGAGATGCGTTACGGCCGGCATTGTTTTGATTGAGCTCGACCTGTAGGCTTTTGTGATTTTTACATATTTTAAACCAGTCTTAAAGTAAATTTTTGGTTGTAAATCAATAAGAATTAACCATTCTGCATTTTTCTAAAGGCATCTTTCACCGTAACAAAGACTTACAACAGAACTTAACAAAGACAAGATTTTTTATAAAAAATCAAGGGACTATTTGTTCCGAAAAATATAAATTGTGATAAAACAAGGTACATCTAGGATATAATGAAAATAAACACCAGTCGACTTTATGGGAGCTTTAAGATGAACCAAATCCAGAAAAAAATATTCGCGCTTGAAGTGCTTCAAGCGCGAATATTTTTTTCTGGATTGCTCCCATAAAGTCGACTGGTGTTTATTTTTGGGCTCATGCGCATTATATCCTAGATGTACCTTGTTTTATCACAATTTTATACATGTATTTTGAAGCCAAACGATGGACTTTTTAAGCATTTGTTTGCACTAATCGGCGCGAGGACCTTATCGAATTGTTGTAAAAAAAAATTGGTTCATTTAGAAAAAATCTTCTAATCGGAAATGTTGTTACCTAATATTTTATATCTAAGAGTGGAAATAATGTTTAGGATTGTGTCATTATTTTCTTGTATCAGGAAACTAAAATGCATAATTAATTTTCGCACAGCATCAATTTTTCCGGAGACAACTGGTGACCTTGGACGACCTTCAGGAATTTAATTCGTGAGCGAAAAATAATCATGATAGAACTC
Source organism: Anticarsia gemmatalis (assembly GCF_050436995.1). Taxonomy (NCBI): domain Eukaryota; kingdom Metazoa; phylum Arthropoda; class Insecta; order Lepidoptera; family Erebidae; genus Anticarsia; species Anticarsia gemmatalis. The sequence continues at coordinate 9,764,495 of NC_134775.1, forward strand.
TATTTATTGGCGTTTTAAATTTTCGAAGGATCAGACTTTATCACCAAAATAATAAATAAGTCGATATAGACACGACTGTTTCTATAAGTCACGTCGAAAGTCGTAAAAAATATTTGCACGAAAATGTTAACATCCTAATGCCATTTTCCCGCACACTTACAATTTTCGATCGACGATATTGAAAATATTTTCAGCGCAGATTTCAAAACTTTCGTAGTCGTAGTAGTCAAAAAGGTCAAACTTTATGATGAAAACACCAAATGGGGTCTAAAACAATCAGATTCGTCAAGGCTCAAAATATAAGTAGTGACCTAGGTGTAAATATATCATAATATAGTAAAAGTAAGTTTATCTATGTGAACAATGACCGCGCGGCGTGAAGTATTATAGTGGAGTGGAGGGGCCAATATATCGCCGCAGCCGCGCTGTCGTCGACGCCGAATCGCCCCGCACGTCGCACGCGCCCCACGCTTTTCTGCTGCGTTTAATTCGGGCGTAGACATGCTCCCCGGGTTGAAGTGGGAAACTTGTGGGAACTTCAAAGCTGAAGTGCTAGTGCCCACAACGACGTTGAGCCCTGGGTAGACTGCGCTACACGCTGAAGATTAACAGCTTGCTGCAGCAGAGACAAGACAAGTCGTTTATTTGATTTGTCCCAACACCTCTGTATTCCGGCCTTTCACTGCACCTCCGAGTACGTCTTCAGTGTCCAGTCGCCCATGGATGCGGCATGGACGTGAGCTACGTTCCAATGGACCTGAAGGAATAGGAGTGGACGAGAAGGAATAGGTGTAAAGAAAAACGTTAAGTGAATGAAACATTTTTTTATCATAACTTTTAAACTCTCGCGTTGCATGTTTAATGTATAATAGAATACGGGAATTAACGCGAACACGCATTTTACCTTCAAATGCCTAACGTTTCGGCGCAGGTTGCACTCGTCGTGGTCCCAGGCAGACTGGAGCAGCGATGACAGGACTTCGTGTATATGAGGCGGACGAATGTCCATCCACCCTCATATTTTGATTTTTCCAACCGCCACCACACACTACACTAACCGTGTCCCTATTCTGTGAGCTAACCGATTGCGAAACATAGCGAGGTTTTGTAACAGTAATCACTGGATTCCACGTCGCGGATAATTTGAAGCCGTCTTCCCGATTGAAATTTGGATGTTTCTTGATTTCGATCGCTTCACGAACAATCCTCGAGTAGAAATGTCGTTCAGTGGAGAGGACTTGAGGGCGATGGAATTCAATCCAGTGATTAGTTCCTGCTTCGAGTAGATGTTCCGCAATGGCTGACTTGCTGATTTGACGGTTTTTAACAGCGGCGATATGTTCCTTGACCCTTTCAGCTATCGACCGCTTAGTCTGGCCTATGTAGGAACTACCGCAGCTGCAGTTGATCTTGTAGACACCTGGTGTTTGAAACGGTAGTACATTCTTCGGTGTGCCCACCATGCTGCTGACTTTTGCCCCCGGCGTGAACACTGTGCTGATGCTGTATTGTTTCAATACATTCCCGATCTTATCAGTCACTCCTCTGACGTAGGGCAAGTAGGCGGGCTGTCTGTTGACCTCCGGATGTTTACTCCGTTTCGTGATCCTGTTCCTTCGTCGACTTACGTGGTATCCGTTCATTCGTAGTACCTCCTGAACATGTTCCAGCTCCTTCCCAACATGTTCAGGGTCACAGAGGTCATGAGCTCTGTTCTTCAGTGACGTCATAACGGACTGCAAGTGACGGGGATGGTGATGTGATGTAGCGTGCAGGTATCTGTGTGTGTCGGTTTCCGGTAAACACAGTGTGATAAGGATCCATCGGGTTTCGCGGCAACCCTCACATCTAGGAATGACAACGACCTGTCCGTCTCCATTTCGTAGGTGAACCTCATCTTAGGGTGAATGGAGTTTAGGTGTTCTAGATATTGATCTACTTCCTGTTGACCTCCTTGGATAATGCAGAAGATGTCGTCCACATATCTTTTCCAAAGCCGTATGGTTTTTGGTCCGAGTGCCAATGCTTTCTCCTCAAAGTGCTCCATCCAGAGATTAGCCAGTGCAGGGGCAACGGGGCTGCCCATTGCGACGCCATCAATCTGAAGGTAATGTTGGCCTTGGAAAAGGAAGTAGTTGCCGTCCAAACAGTTTTTAAGAAGATCAATATAGTTAAACGGCATCTCGTTGTCCTCTAGCTTGGTCTTTACCACGTCCAAACACTCCTTAATTGGAACATTGGTGAAGAGCGACTCGACGTCAAAACTCACCATGACATCGCCCGGTTCCAATCTAAGGTCCTTAATAATCTGGACGAAGTGCCGCGAATCTTTCACAAAAGACGGTGTATTTCCCACAAGTGGCTGCAATACTGACGCAACGTACTTTGCAAGGTCGTAAGTAGGAGAGGCGATTTGACTCACGATAGGCCGCAGTGGTACGTTGGACTTGTGTATTTTGGGCAGGCCATATAATTTCGGTGGTTGGTGCGACTTCGGTTTATACAGTCTCTCGTACTCGTCTTCCGTGAAAAGGTCCTTGTTGTCCTGTATCAGCGTCCGTATTCGTCGTGTTACTCTAGCCGTAGGGTTATATGATACCGGTTTATATACCTTGTTATCACATAACAAATCCCGAACTTTCTGTTGGTAATCAGTTGTATTCATCACTACAGTGGCGTTTCCCTTGTCGGCCTTAAGCACTAATATATCCCGGTTATCGCTTGACGCTCTTCTGCAGTGGTATTACTCGCTGGAACCTTCGATTTTCGTAATATAACCGCAACGTCCTGTCGTAGGGTATCGGCGTCGCCGGGCGGTATTTTATTACGAGCAATCGTTTCCTCGACGCTACTGATTACACTTTCGAACGGAATTCGCTTAGGCGTTAGTGCAAAGTTGTTAATCGTAGGTTGGTCTAAATTCACATTTGAAAGGTTTACGACGGTTTTAGTCAGTGGATCGGGTACAGCCGGTGACGTATTTTTCTCGACATACCTTCGGTTGTACTCCTTCGAGAACTTACGCTCATGGGTTTCACTACACAACTCGAAGGTCCGAGAAGCCTGAAGATACGTTACCCGATCACACAAGTCGTAATCTTCGCGTGATAAACTAACACTACACTTCACATGTAACACGTATAACTCGCTATGAATACGGTTAAGCTCACTGTGTTTGTTCCGTATTAATTGTCTCAGAAGCCGTTCACTCGCGTTATTTAGAATATTACGGGAATGCGCAATGTCACTACGCGGTTTGATACGTACACACGTAGGTAATAAGTTCCAATCGCGACACTTAGTTAAAAATATCAACGATGTTTCCACTCGCGCACGTTTCCGACGTAAATATTCTAGGTCACGTATTTGTTTTGCAATGTCCGACCCGTAGCGGTTTGCAATCATAACTTTTAAACTCTCGCGCTGCATGTTTAATGTATAATAGAATACGGGAATTAACGCGAACACGCATTTTACCTCGCTATGTTTCGCAATCGGTTAGCTCACAGAATAGGGACACGGTTAGTGTAGTGTGTGGTGGCGGTTGGAAAAATCAAAATATGAGGGTGGATGGACATTCGTCCGCCTCATATACACGAAGTCCTGTCATCGCTGCTCCAGTCTGCCTGGGACCACGGCGAGTGCTACCTGCGCCGAAACGTTAGGCATTTGAAGGTAAAATGCGTGTTCGCGTTAATTCCCGTATTCTATTATACATTAAACATTTTTTTATGTTTAATAAAATTTAAAATGTTTTAAAATGAAGCTGCGATACCTTCCCGTATGACATCGAGTGCTCGTATTTGAAATTACCTGAAAGAAGAATCCGATGAAAAGTGCCTGCAAAGATTGCGCCACTATCGGACAACATTCTACGAGGCTTGCCACGGCGCGCAATAGATCCGTAGATCGGCATAGTAGTCCGTGACAAGCTCCAAGTAGATGGCTGCAAACACCATGAAACAGGCGGACAAAGACCAATTTTAGTTACTTTGCAACCGCTGCCCGTTCGGTCAGCAAAAAGTAGTGATAGTTAATCAAAATAATTAAAAGGAATCTAAACGTAGTTTGTAAAGCCTTGCGCACTTAAAATACTTCGTAGCACTATAGTTAGTTACGTGATAGACACCAAGGGCCAACAGGTTAAGTCTTTATAAGTAAAATATTCAGGACTTCAAAGCAATATAATAGAATAAAAATGTAATCGTTATAAGAACGAATGTGCAAACAAAAGATTATCACTGCGTCGAACCGTGAAGATATTCAAAGTTTTAAATATTGTTATAACTCACCTCTTCGACGCATATCGCAACTGCTCGTTGGAGATGAATGAATGGGAATTACGAATGGAGGAGATACTATTTATACTACTGTAAATAGAAGGAGCTCTCCAATAAAACGACCTCGGCGTACTGTTCACACTGTGTATTTCTTTACTAATATTCCAACTACACTCTCTTGCGAAACGATTCACTCAACGATCGAACTGCGACTGCCACGAGTCAATGCCCGACCACTCGATCCCCACCCGGTTCGTGTTGCCAGATCAAAATGCAAACTCCATTAAATTACTTTAGTCAGTTTGACAACTTATTTTTTTGTTTATTTTTTAGTTTAAATTTATTTATTAAATAAAATTATTTTATTAGATAAAAGAACCTTACACTCGACCATCCTGATGACGTGTATGACCTCATACACGCCTCAGTTGAGAATCTTACACTCGGTACATTAACCCGCGGCAGCATTAATTCACATTGCTCAGTTTTGTCTTATAATTAAATTTACAATATATGCTACCTCAATGACAATAAACAGAATCGATACTAATATTATAAAGCTGAAGAGTTTGTTTGTTTGTTTGTTTGAACGCGCTAATCTCGGGATCTACTGATCCGATTTGAAAAATTCTTTCATTGTTAGATAGCCCATTTATCGAGGAAGGCTATAGGCTATATATCATCACGCTACGACCAATAGGAGCAGAGTACCAGTGAAAAATGTTACAAAAACGGGGAAAATTATGATTCTCTTATGTGACGCAAGCGAAGTTGCGCGGGTCAGCTAGTAAGTAATAAGAGGAAAAAAAACAACATCACATTATTATCTAGTACACACGGCGCCAAGCAAAACCCACCAGCTGCAGCACGACTTTGACACTTATATCCTACGCAACAAGAACCGTCCAAAGGTCAATCAGTCTAGGTCGACGTGTCGCCGTGTGTACAATAACAGTTTGTATATGTCGATAAACTATATACTTAGGATTAATATTACCTTAAATTAATCAATTTTTTTGTTCACGTTACATTCACTTTATACATCGTGTTCACACAACTAAATAAGTACTTCATTGGACTTTAAATGCCCAGTGGTTTATCCACTTACGTAAGTTATATCTAAGTACACAATTATTTTCTATATAGGGTTAAAGGAAAAGTCGTGCTAGATCCGTTAAGGGCGTGGAGTACTCATCATTTCTGACTTATTTCTCTATATAACATCCCATCCTAAACTCAACCGTTTTCGAGATTTTCGACTTTTAATGATTTTATTGAAAATTGCCCATTTTTATTCTGCAAAATTAAATTTTGTTTATTTTGTGGCTCTTATTATTAGTATTATTGCATTTTTACATGTGTAATAAGATTCTCTAAAACTTCTATCATTAAACTAGCGAGTAAGTTAATTGAATAGTCCGTATTAGACAAGTGAAAGTTTAAAAAATAAAAAAATATAAGTAAGTTCATTTTTCTCAAAGCGATATCTAAAAGAAATATTATGACAGTTGTTCGGCAGATGTGTTTTAAAATATCTACGTTTCATCAGCTATCTAACAAGGTATAACAATCTAGGGTTTTGTTTAAAGGCATTGAAAAAAAGTTAATTTCATAGGCGACAATGGAGAAGAAAATTAATACCTAGGGTTTAAAATTAAATAAAACAAGAGGTAAGCATAAATTATTTATTAAATCAGGTTTTTACATTTCTACAGTTGATGTTCTACTTGGCCGCCTCTATTTCTAATGCATTGTCGCATCCTTCTACGGAGACCAGTCTTAACTACCCCGGTGTTTAATGTTGCCCGCATTTGGTTGGCTGCATCCACAATCTTCTGTCTTAATTCATCTACTGTTGAAATTGGATTTGGCTCACTGTATACCAACGTTTTCATTCTGCCCCACACATGAAAATCCATGGGGGTTAGGTCCGGACTTCTTGCTGGCCATGGCAACGGCCCACCTCGTCCTATCCATTTGTTTGGATAATTTATGTCCAGCCAGTCTCTGACAGTTCTTCTGAAATGGGCAGGGCAGCCATCGTGTTGATACCACATGTCTCTGATTAAATTCAGTGGCAGATCTTCAAGTAAATCATTGAAGTCTCCTCTCAAAAAGTTTTCATAAATTTCGCCATTCAGGTTGTCCGGGAGAAAGTATGGTCCAATCAAGTGGTTCGAGATAATTCCCATCCACACATTTAAACTAAATCTTCGTTGGGAACCCTTAACTCTTTTCTTATTGGGATTGGAATTGGAATTCTTTTCTCTTTTCTTGTATTTTTGGGGCCCAGTAATGGGCGTTATGGTAATCCGTGATCCCATCTCTATCAAATTTGGATTCGTCTGTCCACAAGATGTTTTTTAGAAAATCTGGGTCTTCTACGTCAGCATTGAGCATGAATCTGCAGAAGTCCAACCTTCTTGCAGGGTCTCCTTCTTCAATGGTGTGTACCGGCGTGTAGTGGTATGGGTAAAGGCCAGCAGTATGCACTGTAAACCACACTCTCCATTGCGTAAGCCCCAGTTCACGGGCAACAATATTAGTGGATGTAGTCGGATCCGCTCGAAAGCGTTGCACTATTTCATTGTCCTGTTCTTCGTCATCATTAATTCGTGGTCTTCCCATATCTGTATTGCGTCTTAAAACAGAGCCCGTTTCTCGAAGTCTTCGATAAACTCTGTCAAAAACGGCCACATCCGGCACTCGGCGACCAGGGTAGCGAGTTATATATTCGCTGCGAGCTTGCGCAGACACACAACCGCAGTATCCGTAACAAATAAGCATATCTGCATATTCCTCAGGTGTGTAGGACGTCATCTTCAACACTTCCGTATCCCAAGTACAAATCGGAGTCCAGTTAACAAGCGCAGTAGTCACAAATCAGAAGAAACAGTCCAGAATCACAGCCAAGTCGAGAAAAATAGGAAAACGATATCACATCTACTATGTACGAAGCACAAAAGCAGACTGGACTACCAAAACAATATCCCGGTTGTATTCCCATACATACAATATTTTTTCTTTCATTCGCACCTACATTAATCGCCACTTGTCTTGCTCGCACGGTGCGTCTTAACATAAAGGACAATAGGCGTGGGACCGTTAGACTGCTACCTGGAGCGACCCAACTACTTTTTTTCCACGAAATGTCATTGTTATACCTCGATTGTTATACCTCGTTAGATAGCTGTTGAAACGTAGATATTTTAAAGCACATCTGCCGAACAACTGTCATAATATTTTTTTTAGATATCGCTTTGAGAAAAATGAACTTACTAATATTTTTTTTATTTTTTAAACTTTCACTTGTCTAATACGGACTATTCAATTAACTTACTCGCTAGTTTAATGATAGAAGTTTTAGAGCATCTTATTATACATGTAAAAATGCAATAATACTAATAATAAGAGCCACAAAATAAACAAAATTTAATTTTGCAGAATAAAAACCGGCAATTTTCAATAAAATCATTAAAAGTCGAAAATCTCGAAATCGGTTGAGTTTAGGATGGGATGTTATATAGAGAAATAAGTCAGAAATGATGAGTACTCCACGCCCTTAACGGATCTAGCACGACTTTTCCTTTAACCCTGTATATTGAATAATTATGCAGCAGTAATTCCAAATACTAGAGTAGTTTTAATTCAGCTCCATTCATAAATGTTACGTTATCAACCAGGAGAAGAAACAAATAAACTAAGGTTACGAACCCGCTCGCTCACGAAGTCTCGTATACATCAAATCACCCAGCAGGTAAAACATAAGTATGTTTACGAACCCGCTCGCTCACGGAGTCTCCCACATCTCGTATTCTATACGGCAAAGATAAGAGACGCGAACTCGCTCGCTCACTAAGTCTCGCGCTCACCAACTTTATATCATATTCTCCATGCTCCCTCTCTCTTTCTCATCTTATTATAAATAGCCAGGTCAAGTCATGAACTCGCTCGCTCACGTAGACTCGTGCTTGACCTGAAACAACATAACAATCTTTTGCAGATAAACTCAACATTCAAGGCATAATTAGTCATCTAATTTTCACACATTATTTCCAAGTTCTTATATTATACGGTAGTATATAAGTTTATATATACATATTTTACAATCTAATCAATACCAAATAATTACACAATATCTATATCTATTCATCCACATCGGATGAGTTACTATCAATTTGTGCGATATCCGCATCATCACACTATCTAGCTCTAAAGAAGTTATATATATACATATATTTTTTATTTATTCATTTATTTCAGGCAACTGAGGCCCATAGAAAATACAATAAACAAATTACAAATTAAAAATATAAATAGACTAATACATACATAATTAATATGTTTATTTATTTCAAACTTTATATACAGGGCTGTATAAAGGCGGACTTAATGCCAGGGGCATTTTCTGCCAGTCTACCTTGGGGTGATGCAGAGATTTTTATGAAGGTGTTAAAAAGAGGAAGGAGAGTGAGTTGAGAAAGGGTGTACAAATAAATAATAATAGGTGTAGGCAATATGAGGAGTAAATAAATAATAATATGAAGTATATACACACAAAATAAAAAATACAAATATGCATACATATTAGCTACATAAATATAAATAACATACAGTAAATATATTCAGAAATATATATATAATAGGTATATTAGAATATACATATATATATATACATATATATACATATATATATATATATATATATATATATATATATATATATATATATAAACTAAGATAATTGTGACGATTCTGCAACTTTGTTCAATAAAAGATCACGTACTTTGCTCTTGAACGTAAGACGGTTAGTGGACATCCTGATTTCAAGAGGGAGCGCATTCCATAACAGGACTGCTTGGACTGGGAACGAAGAATTGACAAACCCAGAAGTGTGGGATGGACAGAGAAGAATGAGATTGCTTGAAGAGCGGAGATTACGATTGTGGTTATCACACAAGTATTGAAAGTAGGGAGTTAGGTAGGCTGGGGGAGTAGGGGAAGTAAGAAAAGAGAAGAGTGTGGTGAGAGCTCGTAAATTACGGCGCTCACGAATTGGTAGCCACCTAAGTTGAGAACGATAAGTAGATACATGATCATACTTGCGTAGGTTGAAAATAAATCGAATGCAGTTGTTCGGGGGGTTACTTCCCGTAGAAGATTTAAGTAAAAGGCAGCAATGTGGATACGAATGTAATGGCTGAACAGTAGATCTTAAAAGTGACTCGATACATGGTATTGTAATAAAGTTATTTACATGTACCGTCGTACTTATAAAATTATAATAATTAACGTCGGAACACAATTGCTATGGTTTATTGAACAGGAGTTTTAACATGCCCCCGGACGTTGAAAGGTGACGCTTTCAACCAACTAAACAGGCAGAGGACAAATCTTGCTAAATGATCTTCTCACGACTCCAATGGACGTCCGGACATCTGCAACTCGAGCGATCCCATCAGACCCAGGATAAATTTTGACAATTCTCCCCAACCTCCACTTCAAAGGGGGCAGGTCCTCTTTGATTACAACTAAGGCATCCAGCTTCAGTCCATCTTTGCAGGTGCGCCACTTAGTCCTTTGCTGCAATTCAGATATAAACTCCTTGCTCCAGCGAACCCAGAAATGTTGGCGCAGTTGCTCAATCCTCTGGAACCGGGTTAGATGACTCAAAGACTGGTCCTGGTAGTCTGGTTGAGGTATAGATGTCAGCGGTCGGCCAACAAGAAAATGTCCTGGCGTAAGCGGGGCGTAGTCTCCGGGATCAGAAGATAAAGGCGTTAACGGGCGTGAATTCAGTATCGCCTCGATTTGGACGAGTGTGGTGTTAAGTTCTTCATAAGTGAGATTACAATTACCCAATACTCTTTGAAGGTGGTACTTTGTCGACTTAACAGCCGCCTCCCAGAGTCCGCCGAAGTGAGGGCTATACGCGGGTATAAAATGGAACTTAATGCCATCATTAGCCACGCTTGACGCGAGTGAATCACAATGTGAAATTAAAAATTTTGATAACTCGTTGTACGCTCCAACAAATGAAGTGCCGTTGTCGGAATACATCTCAACTGGTTTACCACGTCGCGCAATAAACCGATGTAGTGCTAATCAATATTTTGAACTGGTGAGATCCCCCACTAATTCAAGGTGGATAGCCTTAGTGGTAAAACAGATAAATAAAGCGATATACACCTTTACCAGCCTACATCCGCGACCTTGACGACTGGCACACATAATTGGGCCAGCGTAATCGACACCGGTACAGTTAAAAGGATAGCCACCAGGTAGCAGCCGCTGCTGCGGTAAGTTACCCATTAAAGGAGTAGCTACGTTACCTTTATGACGATGACAGCGTACACACTTATGATAACAAGCCCTAGCTAAATTCCGTCCGCCTATAGGCCAATAAGATTCTCTTATATGTCCTAACAATAATTGTGGACCAGCATGCATCAATTTTATGTGCTCATAATCAAATAATAACTTAGTTAACCTTATGAGTGGACTGTAAAAGTATAGGATGTTTTTTACTATATGAGAAATTAGAATTCTCTAAGCGTCCTCCCACACGCATAATATTGTTCTTATCCATAAAAACATTTAACTTTAATAACGCGCTTCTTGCAGGCAAACTTTGGTTTTTTTAAAGTATTTTATGTTCCGGAAAAGATTCTACTTGACTTTGTCGAATCAAAACATTTAACGCATCCTGTAACTCTTCCTGAGTTAAATATTTGCTATGAACAGGCAGCTTTCTACATAACTTAATAAACCTAAGAACATAAGCCATGCAACGCACAAGTCTTAAATATTTAGAGAATCGCTTAAAATCTATAAAAATATCACAACGTTGCGTTTCAACAACAGCACTTAACGAAATATGGAGTCGAGTTTCAGGTAACGCCTGAAAGTTTAAATGTTGGAGCTGAGAAGGCCAATCAGATTGGGAATTCTTTAAGAAACTGGGCCCACTCCACCATAGGTCTGAACTTTGCAGGGAACTGATATCCACGCCACGAGATATCAAGTCTGCTGGGTTCTCGTTTGTTGGCACATGCCTCCACGTACAGTTACCCGCCTTATCTAAAACTTCAGCAACGCGATTACGCACAAAGGGCTGAAGTTTAGAAGGCAACATTTGTAACCATCCCAACACTATGGTGGAGTCAGTCCAACAATAAGTGCAATCAAACCTTACTCTAAGTGATTTTACTACCTTCTCATATATACGAGCTCCAACTACCGCCCCACATAATTCCAATCTAGGAATAGTGGAAGGTTTTATAGGCGCCACTCGACTTTTTGCCATTAATAAACGTACTGTGTACTCACCGTAGTCGTTCAGACTACGAACATAGACGCATGCGCCGTACGCGCATTCAGACGCATCTGTGAATACATGAAGTTCTAATAATTTATATGAATTACATATTACTAGCCGCGGAACACGAAAACTATTTAAAAGAGGCAAAGATTTAATTATAATATCCCAATCAGAATTGTATTCTGGCATTAAAGGCTCATCCCACGATAATTTGTCGAGCCACATTCTCTGCAATAACATCTTCAATGTTATTACAAACGGGGATAAAAGACCTAACGGATCAAAGATACGTGCTATAGCAGAAAGTAAATCACGCTTTGTACAACCAATAGATGGCAATTTTAAAGTACTATGAAACCCTAGCTCGTCAGTATTCGCAAACCAGTCTACCCTTAATAACTTGTTGGGTTGACTATCTCCTATACATAAATCTAATGAGGATTGAAAATCTCCTGATACCAATTTAGAGGAATTCGACTTCCACTTTCGAAGTGGAAAACAGGCTGATGCGAGTATATTGGTGATTTGTGAGCGGATGTTCATCAATTCACTTAAGTCATCCCCTCCGGTTAACAAATCATCAACGTAAAAGTCATGTTTGATTATTTCTGCTACCTTATCTACTTTACATTCAAGACCTAACTGTTTTATACAACGCGTAGCAAGAAAGGGTGCACTAGCCGTACCATACTTCACGGTGTTCAAAGTGTAAACCTTAACAGGATCATGTATACTCTTACGCCAAAGTACCTGCTGCAAATGCCTATCACTGGGGTGGATGACTATCTGTCGGTACATTTTCTCAACATCCGCTGATAAAACGTATTTATGTTGACGAAACCGTAATAAGATAGATATAAGATCATCCTGAACCGTCGGACCTACCATTTGTATGTCATTAAAATAAATTCCTGACGACGTAGGAAAACTTGCATTGAAGACTACGCGCAGCTTAGTAGTACTGCTACATTCGCGAAGCACTCCGTGATGCGGTATATAATATGCATAAGGGATTAACTTAATGTCCTTATTTTCAGACATATGGCCTAAGGTTTATACTCTGACATGAAGTCGTGATATAGCTTACTAAGGCTTGGTTTAACCTTTAATCGCCGCTCTAGAGAATACAGAAAATTCTTAGCCCTGTCGAATGACTTACCTAGAACAGACGTATCCTGTTTTAAGGGAATTCGGACACAAAACCGACCATCACTTAATCGTGTCGTATTTGTAACAAAGTGCTCCTCACATAGTTTCTCCTCAGGTAAATAACTAAAAGCATGTGTACTAATCTCTTCAAGATTCCAAAATCTCATTAAATCATTGCGAATATTATCTAAATTATGATTGCTTGACGAACTGGTTTGAGTGTAATTACACGTAAATCTATTGGAAACATATTTCCTGTAATTGTAGGTAATAGGGCCTGAAACAATCCAGCCTAACTTAGTTTCACATAATATAGGTTTTTCTTTACCTAATTGTAATTGTTGAGACCCTACCAAATCCCAAAATAAATCGGCACCAATTAATATGTCAACGTCTGACGGTGTATAAAAGGTAGGATCCGCTAAACAAATATTAGTTTGAATATTAAGGTTTGATAAATCTACTTCACCGCATGGCATTTCATTCGCTATTAACGGTAAAACAAAACAATATAACTTAGCACAATAATTGTTGTCTAATGATGTCATATTCACATGACATATTTTACCTACGCGTGAAAACGCGTTATTAATGCCATATATCGATCCTTGTATTTCATTTGTAATTAGAGTTAACTGTCTACACAGCCGCTCCTTTATAAAACACGAAGTACTACCACTGTCAAGAACTGCACGTACGACATGCGAACGATTATTATAATCAAATACTTTAATCAAAGCTGTCGATAGCAACACACCACAATGTTTACGTTCGACGCAGGGTGACGCTATACTCGCCGGCAAGGCTACGTTAGCCGCATCAGTGACAGCGGACGGCAGACATGTTGACTGTGGCTCAGACGAGCTGTTATCACATAACGTGTTATTTCTATTATTATGTGCATCTATTGCAACTGCGAAATTGGATGAATGAATTAAAGTGTTGTGTTTGCGCTTGCATAACTTACAACCCGGTTTTTTACATTGGTTGGCAAAGTGACCTGTACGAAAACAGTTATAACATATTTTAAAACTAGGTATTAATTTGAGACGAGCTTCGTTACTCAATGCAAGAAATTGTGGACAATTAATTAAGCTGTGGTTGTCCTTGCATTTAGGACAGCATTTAGGGTTCGGTTCAGAACCATGAGTTGCAATCATTGACCTAACCTTCGAACCTTTATTTATACTAACGGTGTGGGAGGCAGCATTTCGCGACAATTCTAATGTCTCAACTAAGTCGGCGCGGTTGCGCATAAAGGCATTGGTCAAAAAAAACCCAGGCTGTACACAAAAGTTATGTAACTCAAAAAATTTGTTATACTGTGTAATTGAATTCCCAATGTTTACCTCTATCAAATTCGATGGCTGAACATACTATTTTGCTATAACTTTTCAGTAGGGGTTTTCAATATATTTTTATATTTTTAAATACGTTACCTATATAAATGTTTAATCTTTTTTGAGTAACACATTTTTAATATAGGTATGTAACTGAGTTACAAATTAAAAATATTAAAAAATATATTTTTTGAAAAATGAGTCATCATCACCAGGTCATATATGTCCCCACCGAGGGGCACGAGCCTCCCTTCTTAACAAAGAGGGGGATCAGGCCTTAGTCCACCACACTGGTCTAATGCGGGTTGGCAGACAATTGGAGGGCTATTATAAGGTAGAAAAGTGTTGTCATGGTGGTAGATTGCTAGCCTATAGCCTATGAAGCACCAAACCCTTCCATCCCTCTACTGACTTTTGCAGTATGCACGGGAAGAAATTCAGCTGGCACCTTGTATGTTTTTTTTTTTTCGCTCTCAATCCAGCATGGGATCAATGGGAGAAATGAGTGATACTGTGTAATTAATTCCAGATATTTACCTCCATCAAATTCAATGGCTAAACATATTATATTGCTATTACTTTTACTTTGTTTTGTACTATGTAGTGATAGAATATAATTATTTTATTGTTATTTTTTTTTTTATCACAGTTCCATTAAAATTAATTATTTATTAGTACTAGATATTTACTTATACAATTATATTATTCAAAAAATAATCATTGTGATGTCACCTTTTAAATAGTAGATAATAGCAAAAAATAGTATTTAGCCATCGAATTTGATAGAGGCGAATATCTGGAATTGAATCACTCAGTATCACTAAAATTCTGAGTTACACACCGTTTGTGTACGGCCTGGGTTTTTTTTCCATACATTTTGAGCATTCTCCTTTTAAGAAAACATCAAATGTTATGTTGTTATCTTTATCTAAACGACCTTTACACTCTTCCCACTCACGATAGGTTTTCTGGTCTAACTTGTGAGTAACAACATATATTAACAGAGTATCCCAGTGCTTAACTGGCTCACCTAGTGATTCTAATGATCTCAAGTTTTTATTTACTTTATCAATTAATAATTTTAATGCACTCGATGATTCTTTGTTAATGACCTCAATATTGAATAAATCTGATACATGATTTTGAATAAGTAGTCTTTTATTATCAAAACGATCGCAAATTAACTTCCATGCCACATCATAATTAGTGGCAGAGAACTCTATCGATTGTACCACAACAGCAGCAGAGCCTTCAAGAGATGCTCTTAAATAATGAAATTTGTTTATAATATCAATGTCATCGTGAATGAGACAATGAATGAGACTAGTAAAGGTGTCACGAAACTCCAACCAATTACCGTAACATCCGTTAAACTTAGGTAGCTGAATAGAGGGTAATTTAATAGGCTTACAATGACTAGCACGAGTACTTTTATTACTAGTAACAGATTCATTATCTTTACTAAATTTCTCAATGAAATCTTGCGCCCGAGACAAACATGCGTAATACTGTGACTCGAACTCGGAACGCTCGGCAAACTGAGATTTAACGTCGTCAATAATGCATTCCAATCGTAACTGCACCTCATCAAATTGTTCGTACAACGACTCCATCTTACCCATACGCAGTTGTAACTCCTTAACATTGCAGCTACTTAATTGATTATCACTTACTGCGTCAATGTAGCTAATGAACGATGTTAAGCGACCTTTAAAGCTCCCTCGTTTCCTAATTATCTCCTTTTCCTCGGACATACTGGGATACGGGTGTAGTCAACCTGGAATTTATACAATAAAACAAGTTAACAATGATGTATAGATCTAGGTTATTATACCTTCGCTGTTTACAATGACTATGTTTTACAATAGAAATGATTATGATTTTATCAATAAAATTGAATGCGAGTAGAATACAACTATTATGCAACTATACACTTGATGATTTCAAATTACAACGTTTTATTTGCCAAAATGCCTTACTATTTAACTACTAAATGACTTTTAAGAAGAGAAAAAAAATGTTAACGAGCAATGTATAATTAATACGGCTCAGTAACTAAGTTTTACGACAAAATAACAATTAATATCTACACTAACCTGTGGTAAGCCTTAATTAAGGATAAACGATACCTGGTTGAGTGTGGGTGACGATATTAATTAATAAAACTTAACACCGTTATTGGGGTGGTCAAAAAAATTTTTTTTTTAGTTATCACTTTCGCCACGGGCTTAATTTGTTACACGTATTTGAAATAATAACGTTGCAAAATTTGAACAAGGTAGCTTTAGTGGAAGTGGGTGCTCAAAGCAGTTATACTTTCGATTTTTTAGTGAAAAGTGCAAATTTTTCTTTCACTGTTATAGGTCTTTTTTGGGTATTAAACTAAGCTAATTCATTATATATATGACTGATTAAGTGTTTAAAACTAAAAAATATATTTAAAAAAAGTGTTTTGTTACATAAAATAGGGACAAAATATGTTCAATAACTCGACAAAACCACGATATTTTTCTTTTGGGTTGTTGATATGTGGAACCCTTATCAAGGCTCAATCAACATCTTACTCTTCGGCAAGTTTTGCTTCTTTATCACCACTTAATTGTTGAACATATAAATTTGATAAATTCTGCGCGCGGTCTTATTGAAAATGTGGTGGAAATATGGAAAAAATCGGGAATTTCGACAAGACAATTAGACCATTGCATAGAGAAATTTATTAAAAATCTTCATAATTATAGTCATAATCACTGTGCTTTGGTCAGTCAAGCTCTCCTCAAATACCACTATTCAAGAGATTCAGTGATACATGGGAGACTTTTTCGAAAAAGCAGTATGATAGTCTGATTGATAATTCGGATACGGAAAATTTCGCCCTGAACACACTTGAGACTCTTACCATCGTAAAAGCTGGGGAAAAACAAGTTAGCGATTACTACAAGGAGTTAATTGAACTCACTATGATCGTTTGAACAAACCACCTTCTAAATTCATTGGCTGGCCCCAGGTCCAATACACCACGCTCGATGGATGTCTAAATTGAGTTATGCTATGAAGATTTTTCTTTTCAGGCATTATTTACACAGACAGTTATTGTACAAATAATTCCTTAAAAGAATAATCTAACTAATTAAAAGTTAAGAACAGCTAATACCTCGATTAATTAGTTTTGGTGCTCATAAATACACCAAGACTTGTATTGAAACGCCTTTAAAAACAGATGCACCAAGAAATGACTTGTTACTTTAAAAGAAGTTATAATTGTACGATGCCATTGATTTTGAAATAAGTAAAGCTGCAAGGAAGGTCTTAAAGCGTCACCTGTGGTATTTGCCAGACGAAATTATTATCTTTGCTCTGTTTTCCGACAAGCTTTTTTGTGGCGAGAAAATGGCCACAGTTCATCAAATGAATGCTGATCGTAGTTCTCGTCCAGAACGAGGTGACAGTCGTTAACTGTCATTTGATACACATTATATACTTTTGCGTCGGAAAGTTCGCTAAAAACAGCTTTTCTACTAGGTTTAAGGACTTTTTCTTGCAATTACCATCTGAGGTTTGGAATGAAAATGCTGATTATCTTTAAAGCAAAAGTTGCATAATTGCTTGTTATTAAAGAGGCTGCGGAAGGGGGTGTGAAACTATTTGAAGACTACAATAGCTTGCTCACTAAGGACGAGGAAGAAAAACAATATATTATTACATTTAGTTGAAAAAAAACATGCAACTTGTGTCTACTGAAACTTCTAAAAAGGAGTTAACTAACTCAGTTTTAGATTGATCATAAAAGTTTTTACAATAACATAAATTAGTTTTTGCTTTGATCATTCATTTTATGTGCCTTTTAACTACTTATTACAATAAAAAGTCTTACTTTGATGTACCTGTATTGAAATTTTTGCACATACCCTTTTTGAATATTTTACTAAAATTTTAATATTTTCATCGCCGTTGAGCATCCACTATTACATAAGATAGAAAGCTGATTTTTTAAATATATAATAAGTATGATTGGTGTAACAAAATGGGAGGGTGGCGAAACTTCTATTTGAAAAAAAAATTTTTCCCCTATATCGGTGGAGCACCCTAACCGTTATTGCACTCTGTCCAAATGCCCAATCCACACGTGTGACCTCTCGAGGTTAAGAATATTTCTTCGCCGACTTCAGCTGTTAATCTTCAATTCTTCGAAAATAATATATGTATCTTCAAATAATACAGCATCCGGCTCGATGGACCATGTTCGGGGGGTTACTTCCCGTAGAAGATTTAAATAAAAGGCAGCAATGTGGATACGAATGTAATGGCTGAACAGTAGATCTTAAAAGTGACTCGATACATGGTATTGTAATAAAGTTATTTACATGTACCGTCGTACTTATAAAATTATAATAATTAACGTCGGAACACAATTGCTATGGTTTATTGAACAGGAGTTTTAACAGCAGTTGTTAAGAAGGCGGTCAAGTTTGTTGAGGAGATCTGCATTCAGGTCAAAGTAACACACATCACCATAGTCGATAAGAGGGAATATTAAGGTCTGCACAAGCATGGCTTTGGTCCTAGATGTCAGAAAGTTCTTGAGGCGATATAAAGCCCGCAGTGTGCTAGTCACTCTGCGACAAACACTGGCTATTTGGACATTCCAGCTCAACGTAGAATCAATGTTAAGACCTAAATCCCTCACTGAAGACGTCATTTCAATGGTTGAGCCATTAAAGACTATGGGTGGTACATGAAGATGACCTAATCGGCTTATATTGCGGTGGCTGCCTACCACTATAGCCTGACATTTGGCAGGGTTAACGGCCAAGCCAAACTTCTCAGACCAGCACTTGATGTGTTCAAGATCACCATTCACGACGTCTACCGCTGTCGATATAGAGTCCACGGTCTCTTGCGAATAAAGTTGCAAGTCATCAGCGTACAGATGATACGTTCCTCGAAGATTTTGGGTTACCAGATTGATGAAGATTGAAAACAGTAAAGGAGAAAGAATGCCGCCTTGTGGGACGCCAGAATCCAGTTCCCGCCAGCTCGATGAAGATTCACCGAAGTGAACCGACTGCTGGCGCCCTTGAAGATAAGAGGAAAACCAATTTAGCGCACCGGAAGATATGTTAAGATGGGTAAGGATAGAGAGTAGGATATCATGACTGACGGTATTAAAGGCGTTCGAGAAGTCTACCAAAGCCATAACAGTGACTTTAGTATCCTCCATCCCCGCCCTAATATCGCCAGTCACCTTAAGGAGTGCCGACGTAGTGCTGTGACCTGGCCTGAACCCGGATTGTAGTGGGCTAAGTAGGTTGTTACCTAACACAAACTGTGTTAATTGTTTGTGCACACAGGCCTCCAGCACTTTGGAGAGAAAAGGTAGAATGGAAATAGGTCGGAAGTGAACTGGAAGCGACGGATTTGGGATTTTAGGCAACGGGATAACGTAGGCTTTACGCCACAAAGAAGGAAAGGAACCAGAGGTAAGGGAGAAATTTATGATGTGAGATATGGCGGGGAGCAGGTGATCCAACACAGTGACAATCATGCGTCGACTGACGTCATCAGCGCCTACTGCATTCGATTTAATGGACAGGATTATCTTCTTAATTTCTTCCGGTGTTACTGGAGAAAAGGAGAAGGATTCAAAATTAAGTCGGGGTAATTCCAATATGGATTGGACAGTATCGGACTTGGTTTGGTGATCAATAGATGTAGTGGACGTAAAGTGACGATTTATATCATCCAAACCAACCGTGCACTGTAAGTTACTGCTGTGATGTTTGCCAATACCGAGGGTCCCGAGAAACCTCCAGATATCGGCAGGGGAAGAAGAGGAAAGGTTATTTAGAAAATGTCGGCGTTTAGCGTTACGTACCATCTGATTGCATCGGTTCCTTGCAACCTTAAACTGGTGCCAATTGTCGTCAGACCGATCTCTGCGAAATTTGGCAAAGGCCCTATCTCTTCGCCTCATGGCCATTCGAACGCCCTCTGACATCCAGGGCGCAGGAGGACGTTTAAGCCTTACCTTCCTAACCGGCGCGTGGACATCAAACAGCCCAACAACAGCTTTATTGAATATAGCGATTTTGTCGTCAATGTTCGAAGCTGTTGTTAGCTGCTCCCATTTGAGGTTAGCAGCGTCCATACCTATATTGTCGACATTCATACGCCTGAAACAACGCTTGTACAGAACCTTTGGACGGGATTTAGGAGGCTTTAGGGCGTAGGACATGAAGATCAGGTCGTGGTGAGAGAAACCGGGAGCTGGGTATTGGCCAGAGGATGAGACAAGGGAGGGAGCAGACGTTAGGATTAAGTCCAGCCAGGTATCTTCACCTTCAGTGTTGTGGTGAGTGGCATGTAGGGGTAGAACGTGAAGGCTGGAGGACTCGACGATCTCAAGGAGTTTACAGGAGCGAGGTGAGCGGAGAGAAAGGAGATCAGTATTGAAATCGCCCATGATGATATGATGTGAGTAACTGGACCCCGTAGATTCCAGCACCGACTCGATGCTGGAGAAATAGTAATATAACTTATAACTATACACGATTACTACTATTGTGCAGCGTCGGTGTCGTGTATCGCGCAGTATCGGGTATCCGGCCACGGAATCGCCGGAAAACAACACCTTTCGGCCAAAATTCTGGCTCCATGAACTTTGTGAGATGCTCAGTTGGCACTCTCACCACGAAGGCATTAAAACCCACATTGTGACGTGATTCCAACCTCTGAACTCTCAAAGTCCACTTGAAATGAAATGAAATGAAATGAAAATAATTTTATTGTTGGCAATAAACAAATATAAACAATAAAAAAAGAGAACAATATGTGCACGTATTGCCAACAATGAGGCCCTCATTCAGCTATATGCTGCAATACCACGAAGATATTGCAGCGCTGGTTTTCAATGAGAGCCTCATTTTGAGCGATACTGTTACTTATCTGGTTACTACAGCAAGTATTAGGTCTTCTTCTTCTTCTTATCGTATGGTTAGTGGTCAACCTAGTGTCAAAGTTGTTCAAGCCGCCCGAAGGCCTTTGACATGGCTTAACGACTGTTATCGTAGTAGATAACAACCGGGACCGACTTTTAACGTGCCCTCCGAAGCACGGAGACGCCCAGTTCAAATACCACTATGCGGTCACCCATCTATGGAATGACCGCGCCAAGGGTTGCTTAACCCACAGATCGTTTACCGACCGGTGAGCGCAACTGGCTATGGGCGCCTCAAACTCAAAGTATTAGGTCTTACTTAATATTAATAATAATTAATAATTGAACAATGATAATTAAAACAAAAATACCGATTGTGTATGTGCGTGTAAGGTGTGTGAATGTATACATGAATAGTCATAACTGTTTAACTGGTGTATCAGGGGTTTACTTGTGCGCCCGCGCCGCGTCCCCCGCGCCCCCCGCCGCCTGCATCGACAGCCACAGGCTGTACCACAAGTTAGATTCAGGAGCGTGCGGCGCACGAGACCGGCCGGCCGTCATCACGCGAATCGTTAATCGATGCGGCGACACCGCTACCGCGCAATCAAAACAATTATAAGAATTCATGCGCTGTGTATTAGTGTTAAAAAATAGTGGTATAAAAGTGTAAGTGATGGAAACAACAATGCAATGGACACGACAATCGCTACGCTGCCACAGCTGGGAGTCCCTAATGATTGTGCTTTTCGATAAGAAACATAATGGTATGTATATACAAATGAATGATCTTGTATTATTGTATACATTTCTGCTCGAATATTAAGAGATTTTTGAGTACCCGTTTAAAGCCTAATTTGTTGTTTTTAGATCGAACCGGCGGCGGGATGTTGTTCCAGCAGTGGGTGGCAGCATACTTGAAGCTTCCTCTAAAGGCAGCGGTCCTATGCTGAGGCACAGACAGCGGGTTCGTCGTGGAGCGGGCGGGGTATAAGAGATGGTCTTGCCTCCAATTTAGTTTGCCGTAGAGGTAATTAGGTTTATGTGTACCCATTAAATTAAACACAAGCGTTGCCAGATGTAACTTCCGTCTGACCACCATCTTCAGTACGTTAGCTTCATTGAGGTAGGGAGTTACATGGTTGCGACGTGGGATATGGAAACAGAACCTAGCGCAAGCGTTTTCTACCCTTTGAATCAATTTAGCGGTCCTTGATAGCAAACACGGTCCATAGACCGTGTCGCAATAATTAAGTTTTGCCAGCACTAGACTATCTACTAGTCTTTGTCTTAGTGGAATGCTTAGATATTCCCGGAATTTATATAATACTTTCAATCTATAAAAACAGGTTTTGATCCCGTTGTTAATATGGGGTTCAAAGCGAAGCTCGGAATCAAAAGTCAGGCCCAGATTATAAGCTGTATCTACCTTGGCTATTCTTTCCCCATTAATTTTAATATCAGGACTAGCGGTCAGAATTTTGTTCACCTGTCTCTTGCTCCCCAATACCAAATACTTGGACTTAGCCGGATTAAGTACCAAACTATTGTTTTCAGACCATGACGCAATTCTACTCAATGCTCCGTTTATTGTGTCCACTGAAGCAGTTGTTGTACAAGGGTTGAAGGAGAGGTAAAGTTGAATATCATCTGCATACATGTGGTACATGCATTCTCCCATATACTGGGTGATGTCTGCACTGTATATGATGTACAGTAACGGTCCCAGGATCGAACCCTGTGGGATTCCCCGGGATACGGGATGAGGTGATGAGGAGACCGTAGAACCATCCCCTTTTTGTATTTCAACATGTTGTGTACGACTCGAGAGATAGCTACTGAACCATTTAATTGTTTCTGCACCGAACTCATAGTAGGACAGTTTGGATAGCAATAAGGATATATTTATAGCATCAAATGCCCGGGAAAAATCCAGCAGTGTCAGGATAGTACCCTCCTCTCGGTCTCGCGCCTCCAGAATGTTACTGACAACATCCGCTAGGGCAGTTGCTGTACCTCGACCCTGTCTAAATCCCGATTGTAAGTCAGGGAGTATTAGTTCATGCTCTAAATACTCCATAACCTGTTTGTATACGACTCGTTCTAGTATTTTGGATAGACAGGGAAGTATATTTATAGGTCGTAAATCTTTATAGGATTGTGGGTTTGTGTTTTTAGGTATGGGCCGTACGATCGCATGACGCCAAAGGCCAGGAAATGTGTTTGAACATATCGACTTGTTCACAATAGCAGTTATAGCCGGAAGGCTGTACGGCAACGTGAGTCGTATCATTTCCCTGCTGATGCCGTCAATACCCTGTGCATTCGTCACTATACTATTAAACATTTTGAGGATAGTGGTTTGATCAACAGTATTTAGGGCGAATGCAAGCGGCCCATACCTATTAAATTCCCAGAACGTAAGTTGGGAGATAGTGACTTTGTTTCTACCCCGTACATCCAAGAATGCCCTATTAATCTCGTCCGGATTTTCCAAGTGTTCCGGGAGCGTACCATCCTGACCCACTGCATGCACGTGATTCTTAAGGTTCCTCCACAGAGTTCGGGAGTTATTCATCTGGCTATTAATCTCACTACTAAAGTAGGTAAGCTTTCTTTTCAGAATGTATTGAGTGTACCACCAGACGTTTCAGTTGTAAATAATAGTCCTTATGACTCGATAACTTGGTCTGACGGTACCGGACACGCGCTACATGTCGGAGTCTACACATAAATTTTATGTTGTCTGTAATCCACGGGGTGGGCAGACTTTTAAAAGTTCTTCGCTTAACAGGGGCATGGGCATCGAACAATTGGGTCATGTAGTAGTTAAATGTTGAGACCATTTCATCAACCGTTTGTAGATCACCAATGGATTCCCAAGGGATCGATCCCAGGTCACTCTCAAATAGCTCAGGAACAATATCTTTGATAGGACGGTATATCACCATTCTCTTTGCCGGGCGGTCTTTTTTAATTATAAGTTGGCACGTTACGAAGGAATGATGTCCAAGGTCGGTTATGTGATCAACAGATACGTTCCTATAGCGCGAATCAGTGCAGACTACATCAATAAGTGAACAACTATCGTTTATAAAATGTGTTGGAAGGTTCACAATTTGCTCAAGGCCACAGTACTTTAAAAAATCCGCGAGTTTTTTCGACTTTGAGCTTGATTCGTCTAGCATGTTGACATTGAAGTCACCAAGAAGGATAACATTATCGTGGGGGGCGAGGGAGTGAATGCTGTCAGTGATTGCGTCCAGAAATCGATCAAGGTTTAACCATGGTGGCCGATATGCTGTACCGAAGAGTAATCTTTTCTTGTTGATAGTAAGGCTCATCCATAATTGTTCAACTTCCGGGTGCACAGGGTGCGGTCGAATTTGCGCACTTATACCAGTCTTAATATAAAAAGCAACCCCTCCCCCGCGTCCCCCCCGAACAGTCACCGGTCGTGTTATATGACGCAAACGATAACCGGGCACCCTGGGTGCACGCCCTTCCTCCCCAGGTCGCAACCACGTCTCATTTATCGCCATTATATCGACAGTGTTTATCCATTGCGATTAAAAACTCGTCTTGGCCAGTAGCAAGAGAGCCAGCATTAAATAGACCAAACTTTAGAAATTTATTGTTAAAGTTCTTCGTTTTCGTCTGTATGTACTCTACAATCTCTTCAACCTTTGTAGTGTAATGCAGTCTGGACACGTACAGCGGCGTCACTGGTACAGCGGGACGCAGCAAGTAATTCGGTCCGGTCGGACAAGTGCCGCACTTGTTTTGGTTCGGCTTCTTTTTCTTCTTCTGTACCATGCTTTCCTGCTCTCTGAAAACGATTTACAAATATGTCAAAGAATATCAGAAAGTAGCAACATATATAGATATTGATATATATAGTTTTGGTCTTTCGAGCACTCCGCAGTGCAGGATCACGTTCATTAAGTACAGCAGACGACTTGCTGTCACGCGTTCGCGTACGTGTAGACTGGATTGCAGTGTCTATCAGTATCATTATCACCTCGGGATTTACAACCCCGAGATCTTCAATTCCCTCATATCATTACCAGCTGGAAAGGCCGGGAAGGCCTAAGTAAAGCAGCAACGACCAGAGTCGGCAGGCAAAGCAGCATTTGAAGTAAGTTCGTTCCATATTTTTATCATGGCATCTTCTTTGATTGACCGTCAATACGACCTCTACAAAAATCTCGATAAGATCGTAATAAACTGTAAGAAAGATCCTAAGTCAAGGAAGAGTCAGGAGTATATTAGGATTAGGCTTGAGACGTTAGAGAACCTCTGGGAAGAGTTCACCTTAAACCATGACACAATTTTAAAGCAAACCGATCGCTCTAGCAATTATTTCGTAGACGAACTATACCGTAAGGCCACGGATTTATATCATTCTGCGAAAACCCTGTTGACCTCTCACGGAAAGAAAGATGCAACTGACGCATCTCAGCCAAACGAAGAATTAGATTCTCTATTATCCTTGCAACGAACGTACTTTAGAGCTTTGAACCGTAAAGTTAACAACATGCAGATCGAAAATATCTCCGAAATATGGCAAATAGAAGATTGCCTACAGAATTTGAAAGCTACATGGTCTACCATAGAAGATTTACATATAAAAATCGACAACATATTGGAAGGCGTAGACAATAACCATGAGCAAGAATTTTGTAACTACGAAAAGAATTACAATGACATAAAACTACAGCTTAACATGAAATTATTAAATACCGAGCATAGGTACAAGGCAACTCCTCAACTCGAGGTTCCGATTTTCACTGGTAGCTACACTCAGTGGCCTACCTTTTTCGATTTATTTACAGAGACGATCCATAACAACAACGCCATAGCAAAGGCTCAAAAACTTCAGCACTTGAAAAATAAGGTGAAGGGAGAGCCCTATCGTCTGATTGCTCATCATCATCATAAACATCACTACTGACAATTAGAGATGGGTTATAACAGGTCTTTTGTGATACCTGTTACTCCTGTTACTGTTAAGTTAAAATAACAGTTTCGAATACCTGTTATTATATAACAACTGTTATTTTAAAGTGCTTGGAATCTGATATTCTAAAAATTCGCAATATGTAATTATTGTAATTCATTGTTATCAGTCATTTACATTCATAACTGAAAACTTTCCTTCATGCTTTAATTCAGGTTTAGGACTGTCAGTTTGCGATTAATTTATTTAACCATTCATATCAGACTTACTACTGTTTATCAAACTGGCGACATAAACTAAAATAAAACCTAATAATATAACAAACTAGAAACTAATTAGAAACGATCAAAACTTTATACAAATTATTTACTGAGGTGAAATGCCGATTACGAAATAACGAAAACAACTTTTGTATTCTTCCCGCTCTTTGAAGAGCATAAGAAACGAAAACTATTTTAAAATGTAAACAATATCTTTATTATTTCCATATTCACCTTTATATTTATTGCAATAGAGTACAACGGTAGTAGGTAGTAAAATAGGAACGCCAATCACATCGCATCATCCGAGATACGTTTGGATACACGTAATAGACTCACTTCGTTTGATTTATGGAAATAAAATAATTTAATAAAAATATTTTTTTCGTTGCTTTTAACCTTGACGTATTTATTCTATTATTATACAAATATAATCATGGATCCATGTTATAGTTATATGCATAAACATATGAAGTATTACATACTTTTTCGAATTTACATATTTAAATTTCCAATTTCATCTAAAAGAAAAATGAGGTGTATCCAAAATGAGATTAAAAATACCTATGTAAAGTTTAGTTTCAATGATAATTAAGTGGTTTCTTATGAAAGTAATCTCGAATAGGTATTTATTATAAACTTTTAAATAAATCTAACTACTTCAGTAAAATGAGGAAATAATTAATCATAAATAATAAGGTATTAGGTATTATTTTAAATCATTTTGTTATGGTGTTGGAAGTACCTTTCATTAAGAACGGAGTTTAGTATTAGTATGTTGGTAGCTCCATAAAAGTGCATTTTGATACCTTGTTAAAAAATATAAAAGATTTTTCGAATTATAAAAATAGTGTCGAGAAAGACTTTTTGTAATAATAACATGTATAATAATAAGGTTATGTGGGGAGAAAGATCTCCGCAACAAATACTCATGTACCAAGAGGAATGTCATAAAAAACTGCGACTCATTGATTTTCCACAAGAGTTCAGCAGTTGTTCTGATAGAATGTGTAATGATATCTCTCACAGGCGTATTATTGACAAACTATATGATAATATTGTTCAGGCCTTGACTGAGGCTGCTTTAGTGGGTCGAGAGGCTAATAGGAGAGTGAGAAGGAAAGCGGTGGTGGGTTGGAATAGGCATGTTGCTGAAGCTCATGGGCAGGCCAAGCAAACATTTTTGGTGTGGAATTGGTACGGAAGACCTTCTTGTGGTCCCATATACAATGAGATGTATGAGACCAGAAAAGTGTTCAAGGCACGTCTTAAATGGTGCCAAGATCATGAAGCACAAATAAAAGCAGACGTGCTCGCGTCAAACCATTCCAGTAACGATTTCCGTGCGTTCTGGAAAAATACTAATAAATTTAATTGCAAGCCTGGGCTGCCCGTCAGCGTCAGTGGCGTGACTGAACCTAAAAACATTGCCAATCTATTTAAAAATCATTTTATAGTAAAGTCTCCGTTGGGACCGTCTCGGGTGGTGATTGATGCTGGGGGCGACATGGAAGCGGAGATTAAATTTAAACCTACTGAAATTGCCCAAACAATACAATCCATGTCGAGGGGTAAATCTCCGGGTCATGACGGTCTCAGTATTGAGCATCTCCGATACGCGGGACCACACTTACCTAGAGCTTTGGCTATGTTGTACTCTTTCTGCGTATCACATAGTTATATACCAACAGAAATGTTACGAACCGTGGTAGTGCCTATTATAAAAAACAAAACCGGTGACAGCGCTGATATAAACAATTATAGGCCTATATCACTCGCCACTGTAATTTCAAAAGTGTTTGACAGCATGCTTAACACAGAGTTGAACAAGTATGTGAGTCTCTGTGATAATCAGTTTGGTTTTCGCCGGGCGTTATCAACGGAGAGTGCTGTACTATGTCTTAAGCATGCTGTCAGCTACTACACGAAGCGTAATACGTCTGTGTACTGCTGCTTCCTCGACCTCTCGAGGGCTTTTGACCTGGTTTCCTATGATATCCTATGGCATAAGTTGGAAAAATCGAAGTTACCAAAGTCTACTATCAACATCCTGAAATATTGGTATGGAAACCAGGTCAACAGTGTTAAATGGGCCGGGGCTATGTCGGACTCGTATGGATTGGAGTGCGGGGTGAGGCAGGGGGGTTTGACTTTGCCAACGCTGTTCAATCTTTACGTGAACGAATTGATCGCCGAGCTCAGCAGCGTCAGAGTTGGATGTCATATTGATGAAATATGTTTAAATAATATAAGTTATGCTGACGACATGGCGCTGCTGAGCGCGTCGCCCTGTGGTTTGCGAAAGCTCATATCAAAATGTGAAAAGTACGCTGTAAGTCATGGCCTAATATACAATGTCAAGAAAAGCGAGATCATGGTCTTTGGGGCCGGTGGTAAAAGCCCTACATCATTGCCACCTATATATCTCAACGGGTCACAGTTAAAGAGAGTTTTTAACTTTAAATATCTAGGGCATATTTTGACACCCGACCTCAAGGACGATGCCGATATAGAGAGGGAGCGGAGGGCGATGTCAGTGAGAGCGAACATGCTAGCTCGCAGGTTTGCAAGATGCTCAAAAGATGTTAAAATCACTTTGTTCAGAGCTTATTGCACAACATTCTACACATGCAGCCTGTGGGCTAGATATACTCAAAAATCTTACAACGCCCTCCGCATCCAATATAATAATACCTTCAGAATGTTGTTGGGGCTGCCTAGGTTTTGTAGTGCATCAGGTATGTTCGCTGAAGCGAGAGTGGATTGTTTTTACACCACGATTCGCAAAAGGTGTGCATCCCTGGTGCGCAGAATGAGGGCTAGCTCCAACAGCATTCTGAAGATGATAGCGGATAGGTTGGACTGTAGGTACATGAATCACTGCTGTGCTACTTCCCACGGGATGGTGCGGCGGTGATTTGTGTGCCTGGTCTGAACTATTTTATTTTATGTTTACTGTGCCTATTGTTTTGTGTGTGTTTGCACATATGTTTGTTTACTGTGTCTAATGTTTTGTGTGTGTTTATGTTGTAATTTAATATATTAACATAGTTATTAAGGAATATTGTTACTAACCCAATGAGTCACTGTTACTTGAAATAAATAAATTTATTATTATTATTATGTAAGTCTTTACCACATCTCGGGACTATGGAGTCCCGGATTTTTGGAAGGCGTGCGTGGGGCCGAAGCCAACACGTAGAGGCCCTTTTCGACTGCTTTAATATTTCAAAATGTATGGTGTCACAATCCGGTGATTATCCCTGTTTACACTACAAAATGCACCCAAGGACAATCACCGGATTGAGTGGAACTATGGCAAAACTAACGGGATATACTACTTGGGCTATTGGGATGGGGTGCTTATGGACTGGGAAACTAGGAAATTACGGGAACTATGGCGCCTGCCTATAACAATGTAAATAACACGTAAAAGTGGCAGGCGGAGACTTGCCAACTCACAAACTGGGCCCCCTAAACTAGTCGCTAAAAATGCAACAAGGGGGCAACAGGGACGTGAGCGGCTGAAGGACGGAGAGGCCTCGCTGGACGTTAAACTCAGATCACTTGCTCCCTGAGGGTCCGGCATCACTGGCCCACTAGCCACTTACGCTCAGCATCCGTCCTCCGAACAGAGTGGGAGCTCTGCTCTCGCGACTCCACTCTGGACGGCCAACGAAGGCAAGCCAGAGGCGGGGGACCGCTTCCTCGTCAGTCTTCACTCCGACCAGCCAACTAAGGCAAGCCGGAGATGAGGGAGGGTGATTTCCCTCTGGAGCACTCAGGTACCGCGGGGTCGCTACTCCCCGTCACCTCGCCTCAAGGTGCCCTGCGGGCTTATTATTATTATTATTATAATTACAATATAAAACAATCAAATTTAATTTGTACATTATTTGTATTTTATTACATACTTCTCAGATATTTATTGTCACATAAACTATTAAGAAACTATAAAATAATCGTTACTTACAATTATTTACTAAATTAATATTTATATTAATACAAATTTGTGAATTATGTGTGATGTGTATCTAAACGTATTCGTTATTACGCAACCATATTGTAGACGAGTAATTTTCTATGTAAACGCCCTGCAGTTGTAAATCTTTACACTTATTAGAATAATAAATACTAGGAGGTTTTCATTCTGGCTAGGTGTAAGCTGATTAGTAAGAGCGAGTGAGCAATAACAGTATGTAACAGGCAATGACAAAATACCTCTACCTAACTACAAATTTAAGATCTGATATCTGTTTGTCCTTCTTCTTTTTCGTAGTAACTGTGACTGCTAGAGTACCTATGTGGTTGGTAGTATGGATATTTCGTGTGTCACAGCGTATTAAGACTGTTACTTGAGTTAGCTGTTATTTTGGATGGGTGGTAACAATTGTTATTTGTTATTTTTAAATATCTGTTACTTTTATCTGTGACCATAAATACGCCTCATCTCTTATGACTTTATATTGACCGTTGAAGCATATAGACGTGCTCTTATGCATTATTTAATATAGTTTATAATATATTGACCTCCTTTAGAATTTAATTGTGTAGTGCGTTGACAATGCAAGCTTGCAAATTCCATCGTTAGTAATGAGTTTATAAGTTACGGGTACGTGTATAATAGATAGAAATACTAAAATGGAGAACAGCCCCTGCACCCCGAGTAGGTCGCCTCAACACTCCACTTCCGTGTCTCTTGAAGTGGTGTCTACAGCAGAGTTGCAGAGATGGATGACGACCATTAAGACATATTTGAATGAAGTGTGCTCCATATAAATAAGAGATCTGCAGTATATGACTCGCTCATCATGCGTTGAAATAAGAAATATTCCGCAACTAGATAATGAGACTACAGGTAAACTGTCAAATACCATCTGCAATATTAGTCAGCTTGTCGGAACACCTATATCACTATCAGAAATCCGTGACGTGTATCGGCAGCCCGGAAAACCCAGTCAAACAGCACGTCCCATTGTAGCTGAGTTTACAACAGTAAATACCAAGAAAAACCTACTGACGGCTATCCGGTCTTATAACAAAACCAAAACTTCAAAAGAAGACAAACTGAACACGGAAGCGATTGGTGTCCCAGGCAAACGCCAGGCCGTCTATGTGGAGGAACGACTGCCCGCCAGTTCGAAGAAGCTGTTCTATTTAGCCCGACAATTTGCAAAGGATAACCAATATACTTTCTGCTGGATCAGCAACGGCAATATCTTCCTCCGAAAGCAAGTAGGTGAAAAGCAAATTCTGATCAATTCAGAAAAATCTTTTCAAGACCTTAATACCGGCGGCATAACTAAACAGAATATCTGACTACAATATTGTATAGTATCCAACCTACTTAAACAAGAGCACTCTTTAATTTTTTAACAATTACCTTTTTATTTTATTACTTACGTCTACATATTACAAAAAAACAACACACACCAAAACATTGTATACAATAACATTTCACACACTCCTACAATTACATACACACGCTTTCTAAAGGCTCCATCCATTCCATTATTTTACTATCAAAAGCCGATCGGGATGTTTGTCCTCCCTGATCTCCACACACACACACACACACACACGCACGCACGCACGCACGCACGCACGCACGCACGCACGCACGCACGCACGCACGCACGCACGCACGCACGCACGCACGCACGCACGCACGCACGCACGCACGCACGCACGCACGCACGCACGCACGCACGCACGCACGCACGCACGCACGCACGCACGCACGCACGCACGCACGCACGCACGCACGCACGCACGCACGCACGCACGCACGCACGCACGCACGCACGCACGCACGCACGCACGCACGCACGCACGCACGCACGCACGCACGCACGCACGCACGCACGCACGCACGCACGCACGCACGCACGCACGCACGCACGCACGCACGCACGCACGCACGCACGCACGCACGCACGCACGCACGCACGCACGCACGCACGCACGCACGCACGCACGCACGCACGCACGCACGCACGCACGCACGCACGCACGCACGCACGCACGCACGCACGCACGCACGCACGCACGCACGCACGCACGCACGCACGCACGCACGCACGCACGCACGCACGCACGCACGCACGCACGCACGCACGCACGCACGCACGCACGCACGCACGCACGCACGCACGCACGCACGCACGCACGCACGCACGCACGCACGCACGCACGCACGCACGCACGCACGCACGCACGCACGCACGCACGCACGCACGCACGCACGCACGCACGCACGCACGCACGCACGCACGCACGCACGCACGCACGCACGCACGCACGCACGCACGCACGCACGCACGCACGCACGCACGCACGCACGCACGCACGCACGCACGCACGCACGCACGCACGCACGCACGCACGCACGCACGCACGCACGCACGCACGCACGCACGCACGCACGCACGCACGCACGCACGCACGCACGCACGCACGCACGCACGCACGCACGCACGCACGCACGCACGCACGCACGCACGCACGCACGCACGCACGCACGCACGCACGCACGCACGCACGCACGCACGCACGCACGCACGCACGCACGCACGCACGCACGCACGCACGCACGCACGCACGCACGCACGCACGCACGCACGCACGCACGCACGCACGCACGCACGCACGCACGCACGCACGCACGCACGCACGCACGCACGCACGCACGCACGCACGCACGCACGCACGCACGCACGCACGCACGCACGCACGCACGCACGCACGCACGCACGCACGCACGCACGCACGCACGCACGCACGCACGCACGCACGCACGCACGCACGCACGCACGCACGCACGCACGCACGCACGCACGCACGCACGCACGCACGCACGCACGCACGCACGCACGCACGCACACACACACACACACTATTCTATTCTTGTACCATACAGCAAAGTGACACAGTCCACTTCAGTTTGTTTTTTTTCTTTTGTTGCTATTGACCGCAAACTACCTCTTATAATACTCTCTGTATGTTTTTTTTTCTTTTGTGTTCAATAAAGATTATTATTATTATTATATCCACCGAGGGTAAACTAAACTCGGATCAAAAGCTAAAAATCTCAAACTTATGTCGCAAAGTTGGGAAAGGAACGTCTGAAATGGCGGTTCTGTATCAGTCGCTGAAGCAGCAAGCCCTGGACTTATCAAGTAAGAATGAAGCTCTGAAAGAAAAGTGCGACCTGACAGAACATATATTATTGCACTCAAGCAGACGGTCCAGGAGTCATCGACCGTTGGAAATGTTTCGTTTGCCGATATGGTCAAAAAGGGAGCTAATAGTTTTGTTCGACCCGCTAACCTCCGCCGTATACCCGAAAGATAAACAGAAATCTAGCGACGAGACGAAAAACCTTGTACAAAAAATAATTTGTCCGGAACAAATGAAGTTGAAGGTGCGCGGACTGCAGAAAACGAAAAACGGAGGCGTTATAATTAGCACGGAGACAAATGTGGTGTTGGGACGGGAAATGAAATACCGAACCGGTCATAAGATAGACTTCGAACTCAATGCCCTCCGTCTTTACATTTATTAAGTTTTATATGCTACAATGTACGTGACATATTTCTTATATCTAACATCTTACATTATCTTAGCAACTACGTGATGTACGTGACTACACGCCACACTACACCACCACCCTTAGAGAAAAAAAAAAACAAAATAAAATATAGATATTTTTTTTTTTTTTTTTTACTTGTAGTACAGCTTAGTTCTATTCTTATGTACTAAATCAATTTTATTTTTTAACTTAACTCTAACATTTGGTGACTCATCACTAATAACTTCGAAAGGGCCATCATATATTATATACAATCTAACTTACTGCCCGTTCCGTTCCTTACCAATATGAGATCACCTTTCTTATAAACAATAGGATTTATATTCTTATCATAACAGTATTTTCTAGATATCTTACTAGCTATCAAATTATTTTTAGCATCAGCTTGAGCTCTTTGTAACCTGTATTTAAATTGTAAAGGGTAGTTATCAAAATTATATAAAGGTTCTATACTTCCACCTTGCAAATTACTTGGCAATTTACATAATTTTCCAAAAACTAGCTCATACGGTGTATACTTAGTTATGGTATTAACTGTTGTGTTGTATGAGAAACACCAGAATGGTAACCAAGCACTCCATGAAGATGTACTGTTGTTAGTTTGAATTCTTAAGTAAGCGCCTAAAGTTTTATGGACATTTTCCAATGAACCAATACTTTCATGATGATATGCCGTAGATTGTAATTTAGTGATGCCTAAAATATCACATAATTCTACCATTACTCTAGAAATAAATTCGGTACCCCTATCTGTCGCTATTGCTTTAGGTATTCCGTACCTTAAAATAAAATTTTCTGCTAACGCTCTTGCTACCTCATTTGCAGACTTGTTTTTTAAAGGATAAGCCTCTACAAACTTGGTAAGCTCACATTGCAAAGTCAATATGTAAACATTTCCATTGTCATCTTTATCAAACGGTCCTACCAAATCTAAATAAATCTTTTCAAAGGACGAAGATGCAGTAGATGTTATTGTCATCGGTTCTTTCGTATTTTTGTAATACTTTTGCGTCTGACACTTATCACATTTACGAACGTATTCAGTCACATCCTTCTCAATAGATGGCCAATAGTAATACTTTTTTATATTATTCACCATCCTACGTATTCCTGCATGACCACTTGTGGGCAAAATATGGAAATCATTCAATATAATCTTTTTTTCATCCCTTCCTTCTATCTTGCGTACATTCGCTACTACACAAACTTTAAAATCTCCACAAATTGAATCATTATTCTCCTCTATATACTGTGCCAATTCTTTTATAAGTTGCATATTATAACAATATTTCAAAATAAACACTTCTTTTAGGCCTTTCTCTATACAAAAACTAACTATGTCTTTCGATAACTCGTCTCGCGATGAAACCGATAAAGATTCATAGTTTATATAAATACTCGAGTTTTCTGGCACATACATTAATACATTGCGCGACTTAGAAAATATTTTTGTATAATCCTTGCTACGTAACAATTTTTCCCACGTCTTCGAACAAATTTGAACTAGTTCAGTGTCATGTCCTTGTTTCTTAAGAACTTCTACAATCCTAGGGTGATCAGTCCTAACAATCGCAGAATCTTTATCACGAATATCCGGGGTTTGTACACTCTTATATTGAGCTCTAGTCATCACATTTATAGTCTTTTCTCGCATTGTTTTTAAATCATTACTAGAAATGACAATCCTAGATAATGCATCTGCCAACACATTTTCCTTCCCCCTCACATATTCTACCTCAAAGTCGTACTCTTCTAAGCTAAGACGAAATTTAGTTAACCTACTCGATGGATCTGTCATACTAAACAAGTATAAAAGTGGGCGATGATCCGTTTTTACAACGAATTTCCTACCGTATAAATATGGTCTGAAGTACTTAATTGACCAAACTATAGCTAATAACTCCTTCTCTATTATCGGATAATTTAATTCGCTTTTCCCTAAAGATCTACTAGCATATGCTATAGGTTTTCCGTTACTATTACACAAAACACTACCTATTGCATACCCTGAACTATCAGTTTGTAAAGTAAAAGTGTTGTTATCCGAAAAATCTGGAAAATCTAAAACTGGTGGGTTCATTAACGCCTCTTTGAGTAATAAAAATGACTTTTCGCATACATCGTTCCAATCGAACACAACATTTCTCCTGCATAATTTATTCATTGGAATAACAATACTCGCAAAGTTGGGTATGAATTTCCTATAGTAATTAGCAAACGCCACGAAACGCTTTAATTCGTCACCCGTACATGGACGCGGATAATTTTTCATAACTGCTACTTTCTCTGGATCCGGTAAAATACCTTCTGACGAAATAACATGCCCCAAGTAAAGTATCTGCCTCTTTAGAAATTCGCATTTAGATGGGTTTAACTTAAGGTTTACTTTTCTTAAACGCGAAAATACAGAAATTAGGTTACGGTTATGCATATCCAAATTTCGGCCAAATATAATCAAATCATCCAAATATATCAAGCATTTATCATAATTCAGTCCTGACATGGCTATGGTCATCATTCGACTAAAAGAACTCGGGCTTATCTTCAGTCCCATCGGTAATCTACACATTTGGTACTGTCCCTTGTCTGTAGTGAACGCTGTACACTTTCTACTGCTTTCCTGAAGTGTACATTGATAGTACGATTGTGATAGGTCGCAATGACTAAACAGCATAGCCCCTGACAACGAGTCCAAAATTTCGTTAATATTGGGCAATGGAAACTTATCATCTTGAATCTTTTCATTCAACTGCCTATAGTCTACTACTACCCGCCATTTTTTCTCACCGTTTTTCCCTGCCTTCTTCGGAACAATTAAAACAGGACTAGACCATTCACTAACCGTTTCCTCAATGATATTATTATTTAACATTTCCTGAATCTGCCTATCAACCTCTCTTTTCTGTGCATAGGGTATCCTATACTGCTTCCTGTAAACCGGTGTGCAATTCTCCTTCAATCTAATTGACTGGTTATATATATTTGTGACAGTCAATTTGTCCCCGGGTAAATGAAAAATATCAGAATATTTTGCACATATTTGCTCAATCGACAACCGTTCCTCGGGGTTTAAATAATCTAATTTAAGCAAAGAAAATACTTCCTTAACGCGTTCTACATCTATTTCTGGCTCACTAAAGAAACAATAGTCATAATCGCTTAAAGGATGCACCTCTATATTCGACATAGAACAGACAACTTCTTCGGAAGTTGTATTCATTATTCTAACGGGTATAACCCCATCTCTAGGTTTGGCAATTACACTAGCTAAAAACACGCCTTTGCATAACTCTTTCCTCATCACTACACACTCCTCGGTTCTGTTGACCGGAAAATATTTTACCATCTCGCATCGCGGAGAAATAGTTAAAGAATAATCATAATACTTAAGTGGCATTGAAATAGTACTTCCAGTACATTCTTTGAGAGACAACTCGTTCTCCGAAAAATCTATAACACCTTTATACTTTTGCAAAAAATCCTGACCTAATAAACCTACAGATTTGCATGGCAAAGTGGCAAAAACATGAAATTTATGTGTAAATGAGTACTGTTTGTACCTTAACTGTAAGTAAATATAACCATGCCTGTAAACTACCTCCTACACCATTAATTACCATTTTTTCCTTAATTATCTTATGACATAAAGAATTTAACTGTAAGAAATCATTTTTAATAGCTGATATCGACGCACCCGTATCGACTAACCATTCCGTATCTACATTATTTACTAAAAAATTAACCCAATTTATACTATTACAAGCTAAAATATGCTTAGACACGAAAAAACTGACCTGCACTTACATGTTCGGCATTGCCGCATTGTGCACTTGACATTGAATTATTTTCACCTGACGTATGCCCCATTTGCTCAATGCATGCTATATGCCGTCGGTTTTGCTGACTAAGCCGGCCGCGATAATTATTATGTCTTACATCACGACCGCGCGTATTGTTATTATAAAACCCTACGTGCTTATTATCTTGCCTATGGAACGTGCGCGCTGGCGATCGCGTTCTTTGGACAAAATTATCCCGTATCTTATGCGAAACGTGTGAATATCCACGACTTCCGCTTTTACCAAAACATGGTTTAGATTTGAATTGACGTTGGAATGTGTTAATTTGTCCTACTAACGTACACCTTTCGTCTTCCGCTACCCTAATCGCGTCTTTCAACGATGTTAAATTCCGAGCCGTAATAATTGTACCTAATCGGTGATCGCGAAGACCATCTGCGAATTTTTTAATAGCATATTTCTCGTTCAAGGGATGTAGTATTTTGTATGCATCTTGATTCTCCCCTGCTTGAGAAATCGTCAAATCAGTCATTAATTTTTCAATTTCGGCACCGTAACTGGAAATTGACCTATCGCACTGCCTAACACGAGCGAGTTTCGCTTGAATCGCTACGTCGGACTTCACAGTTAACAAATGTTTCTTCATATCAGACAAAAGACTCTCAACCGATACGTAATTTGAACACAAACGCATTTTAGCTGCGGCTGATAACCTAGTGCTCAGAACAAACTTAATCAAAAGTACCCTATCGCTATCTTTCAGCATGGAACTATATAATTCAATAGCATCTATTAAGTCTTGGGTCATTTGTTCATCTCCATTCATTTTTGGGAGTAGGCTAACCGCAGTTTTCAAGGAGAAGTTCTCGGACTCCATTTTGGCGTCTAATGTACTTCTATGTTCAAATTTAATTGTGTTCTGATAGATATCTTCTATTTTATGTATCAATTGCGTTAGTTCTTCGGAAAATTTATCTACATTCGAAATAACAATTTTAAATTTGTTATAAAGAGCTCGCACTTCGTTAATCTTACACTCAAAATTTTTACCTTGCCTTCTAGTTGGGCCTAAC
The DNA here is from genome assembly GCF_050436995.1 of Anticarsia gemmatalis. Taxonomy (NCBI): domain Eukaryota; kingdom Metazoa; phylum Arthropoda; class Insecta; order Lepidoptera; family Erebidae; genus Anticarsia; species Anticarsia gemmatalis. Next base: position 9,803,203 of record NC_134775.1, read on the forward strand.
TTAACTATATACTCTCTCAATAACTTAATTTGTATGAATATTGACGTTAACTCTATTTCCATTGAACTAATTTTATAAAATACGTATACCGACAATCAATGAAAGAAACAAAGAGAAAAATAATAACTAAAATCCTTAAACATTTAAGCAACTGCACTTACTAATCACTTCTTGGCTTTGACTGGCATCTTCTTCAGGCTTGTACTGCGCGGGCAACTTCTCTCCGATTGATCTCCTGCTGGATCCAACTGCTGTGGCATCTCTTGTAAAAGTACGCCCCCAGGCCTACCACGACGACTCCGAAACAGACGGCGATAAATAACAACGTCGTGTGCACCTGTGACATTTGCTGGCTCACAGACGCTCCGTTTGATCCTCCAGAAGCCGTTTGGGCGATGATCACCTCTTCCTTTGAAGATGATCCTCCCATAGTGGTAGACGAAATCCTCTTCTTCACTTACATGCCGATTGTTTGCCTGTTGGTTTCTTCATTGGTAGAGCGGGCGCGCAGCAGAGCTCGATCGGGTTACGCAGTCCCGTTCAGTGGCAGGGTCGCCATGTGGTGTTGGGACGGGAAATGAAATACCGAACCGGTCATAAGATAGACTTCGAACTCAATGCCCTCCGTCTTTACATTTATTAAGTTTTATATGCTACAATGTACGTGACATATTTCTTATATCTAACATCTTACATTATCTTAGCAACTACGTGATGTACGTGACTACACGCCACACTACACAAAAAATGATGCCGAAAAGTTGAAACAAGCCGTGCAACAATCTACGTTTGGACTCACAGCCGATGAACCCCAAAAGCGCAAACCTCGGATTGTGATCGTTGGGGTTCCCTCCGCAATGCCCGAAAAAGAGGTTTTTGCCTGCATATTCGAACAAAACATAGCCGAGAAAATTCCATCTTTGACACTAGAAACCTTTTTGACCACATGCAAGTTAAGCCACAAATCCGGCAGGAAAGATGCCCCGAACTGTAATTATATAATTGAAGTCCCTGCTAATATTCGCAAGGCTCTCATCACTCAGACTCGTATATTCATAAACTGGACCTCTTGTCCTGTTAGGGACTTCACACTTGTAACTAGATGCTACAAGTGCCAGCAGTACGGGCATGCGGCAAAATCTTGCCGTGAAAGTCACACCATTTGTGGACACTGTGCGGCTACGGGACATAAAATAGACGCTTGTATAATGAAGCATACCATGGAGCCTAAATGCGCTACTTGCACACGTTACAATAAGCCCAATAAACACCAAACAGGAATAGCAGAGTGTCCCGCTAGAAAAGCTGCTGAACAGAGATACATCAACTCTGTTGATTATGAGGGTGCATAGGCGTTTAATTAAGTTATTTTTCGTAATAATTATGTGTGTGAACTTTGTACTTCATTATTATATTACTTCATTTTTCACCAATGTAAACATTCCATCAAACACTACTGACCCACTTACACTCGATTCCTTGGTTAGCAAATTTCTGAACTGCGTCATTAAATGCTTGACCTAGATTTTTATTTTTGTTTCAATATACATGTTTCGTTACTTAAGTTACATATTAGCATATTTTGTCATTTTTATATAATGATAGTGTATAGGTCCATTATAATCTTTATATTAACATAGTACTGCAATAATTGTGTTATCAAAGACTCTGACGGCCTTGTTCTCTGTCTCACCGTAACACAGGTACAAAACTAGCACGGGAGCTGGGGAATAATGTCTTGTCGGTCTGGAGTATGATACAGTTTTGTAGTGCTATCTAAACTTTACTTTGCCAGAAATTTTAACTATTATTATTTAATATCTAAATATTGTATAAGTAAATTTTTGTTTTTTATCAATAACGCTCGCCGTATCTAAGAGCCTGTGATACAGGATTTATTTATCCTAATACAGGCTCCCTATGTTTTTATTATGTACCTACCTAATATTCTAACTATAAGACTTATTTTAAACTTTATGTATTAATTTATTTGAATAAATTGAATTGAATTGAATTGAATCTCTACTGACAATTACGAAACTGCTTGGGATGTCTTAACCCATAGATATCAGAATCGTCAAGCAATATTCGAACAACAAATAGAAGTATTTTTAAACCAACCCACTATCACTAAACGTTCGGCTAGGGAACTCAAAAAATTATATGACGTTACTACCGAGTGCATTCACGCCATACATAATCAAGGCGTTGATACTAAATCATGGGATCCGTTTTTAGTGCACCTGTTGTGTAAAAAATTGGACCCTACAACTCGCTCTGAATAAAGAGTCCCGTAACGACCCAAGAGAATTAGCATCGTTCGAAGAGTTCATGGTGTTTCTTGAAAAGAAGTTTGCATCTCTCGAAGATACCTGTTTTCAAGATAATACTCATAAATCATTGTCAAATAATTTCAATAAAAACCAACGCTTTCCGAACAATTCACGTAATTTTTTACCTTACACTAATAAGACAACCCAATCTGGGCCCCTTCAACACACATAAATAAGAACTATCAAGCCTTAGGTACCTATGTGTCACCATGTTTATTGTGCAATCAACAACATCAATTATTTCAATGTAATACACTTATTACTATGTCACCGTCAAATCAATTGAGGGCAATAGCCGATCTGCAAGTCTGCGAAAATTGTCTCTATAGGCATTATGACAAAGACTGCATTTCGACGAAACGATGCAAAGAGTGTAATGGTAGGCATAATACAATTCTACATAAAGCTTTTGTGCCTACAACCTCGAATGCTATAATATATACGTCATTTAAATCAAATAAACATCAACAGAAGAGCTCTCATGAAACAAAACCTATTCCCTCTACGTCAAACTATCAAACTAAAAATACTTATCATGTAGCATCGGGTGATCAAGAATCTCTTTTAGCAACTGCTCTAATAAACATACAAGCCGCCGACGAGACGTTTATAACATTTAGGGCATTGTGCGACCCTGCATCCCAAGTATCACTTGTATCAGAGAGAGTCGTTCAATGTTTAGGATTAAAACGTGAACGTCCAATTCTATCAATATCAGGCATTGACCTTTGCACAAAACAGAGCAAAGGAATGGTAAATATAATTTGTCAATCACTGTTTGATCCAAGTTATCAGTTTGAAGCAGTAGCATATATCATGAGAAAGGTTGTTAGAGACTTACCTAACACGTCATTCGAACTAGGATCATGGAAACATCTTGAGCATTTACAACTGGCCGATCCTGATTTTAATATATCAAGACGAATCGACATACTGTTCGGGATAGATGTTTATTCGAAAATTATCAAAAATGGTCTAATCAAGGGACCGGAAGGTGCACCCATAGCGCAGAATACGAGCCTAGGGTGGATTGTATCAGGTAACGTTCAAACGTTACATTGTCATGTTATTGTACGTGATGCTGTGGACTTAACAAAGTTCTGGGAAGTCGAAGATATCAACAGTCAAGCATCAACCGTATCAGATGAAGATAGTTATTGCGAGAGCTTTTATCAAGAAACAACGAGGCGCTTACAAAATGGAAAATATGAAGTGGCTTATCCAATGAAACCTGGGTATCAAAATCAGTTGGGTGTATCAAGGGACAAGGCTGTTGCACAGTTTAAACATTTAGAGCGGAAGTTTGAGAAAAATGAGATATTTTCAAATAGCTACAAACAATTCATGCAAGAATATTTGGAACTGGGCCACATGCGTCTTGTAAAAGGAAGCTTGAATCAAGCATATTATCTGCCGCACCACGGTGTTTTAAAATTAGATTCGGAGACAACAAAATTACGCGTAGTTTTCAATGGTTCATCAAAAACGTCGTCAGGGAGCAGTCTCAATGACCTCATGTACAGCGGTCCTAACCTTCAGAAGGATTTGCAGGTTCTCATTCTGGTATGGAGATTACATAGATACGTCATAACAGCCGACATTGAGAAGATGTTTCGACAGACATTCGTAAGAAGGACTGATCAACCTTTACAAACGATTGTCTGGAGGGACTCTCCGAATAAAACCCTACAGGAATATCAGCTGACGACTGTTACTTACGGTTTAAAATCATCAAATTTCCTTGCTATCCGAACATTGAAACAACTAGCGCGGGATGAAGCTGCAAAATATCCCAAGGCAGCACAGGCAATTGAATCTAGTTTCTACACTGACGATTTACTAACGGGAGAAACCTCCCCCGAAGCTATACAACAATTAATCAGTGAACTTATCAGTATTTTTAAAACTGCGGACATAAATTTAAGAAAATGGTCATGTAACGTACCAGATATATTAAAGGAGTTATCACCTAATCAATTATCAAACGGAAATTTCGAGTTCATATGTCAAGAATCAAGAAAAACTCTTGGCCTCAAATGGAGTCCAAATACTGATTCATTTTCGTTTAAAAACCATTTCGATCAAAAACCCAAAAGTGAATTCTTAACGAAACGACAATTACTATCTAATATATCAAAAATATTCGATCCATTGGGCTGGTTATCGCCGTTATCAATCAGAGCAAAACTTATTTTTCAAAGCACTTGGACATCAGCGTTGAATTGGGATGATAAAATATCATTAGATACTCAATCGAAATGGAAAAAATTATTAAACGATTTTAAAGACCTAGAAAATATCAAAATAGCCCGATATTTAGGTCAAACAAATCAATTAAATGTTTTACACGCATTCTGCGACGCTTCCGAAACATCATATGCCTGCGTTATTTACCTAGTAACAAAAGATCATAAAGGCGAGTGCACATCTACGCTAGTTGCGGGGAAAACAAAATTATCACCTATAACAAAAAAAATATCATTACCTCGCTTAGAATTACTGGGAGCCTTACTTCTATCACAGCTCTTGAAAAAGGTTCTTGAAGCATTTTCGAAATTGAATTTTGATATTTATGCGTGGACTGACTCTATGATAGTACTCGGCTGGCTCTATGGTGACTGTGAGCGATGGCAATCGTTTGTCGCTAATAGAGTAAAACAGATATCAAGCATAAACCCGGCTGCGAGATGGCACCATGTAAAATCAGGAGAAAATCCAGCAGATTGCGCTACCCGTGGACTATCAAACCAAAAATTATCAGAATATACACTTTGGTGGCAAGGTCTTCAGTGGCTTTTACCATTTGACCCCAAAAAGTACGAAAATCAAACTTATCAAAGTCCAGATATTGAAGCGAAGAAATCCGCATGTGTGCACTCTACTTTAAAGAACAATACAATAACAATCGTAAGCGAATTATTACATTATTATAATTCATTGGCTCGTGTTACTAAGGTGATTGGCTGGGTGTTCCGTTTCATAACATGTACACGTAACAAACGGAATGTAAATAAACTAAATTATTTATCAAAGAACGAAATGGATCGATCTCTTAGTTTTATAATTAAAAAAACTCAGGCGGTGGAATTTTCGGAAGATCTGAACAGCATTCAGAAAAATGGTCAAGTTAGCACTAAAAGTAAAATTATCAGCTTGAATCCTTTCATCGATGATCAAGGTATTCTAAGAGTACGTGCAAGATTGTCCAACTCCAATTTAAATGATAGTGCTAAGTATCCAATCATTTTATCACCGCATAGTCGACTCACACAGCTCATCGTACAACAAGCACACATTACCACGCTGCACGGCGGCCCCCGACTTACACTATCATACATCAGAAACCGATTCTGGATTATTAGCGGGATCCGTATGGTGAAATGTCAATTGAGACAATGTGTTAAATGTCGACGATTTAACAATCAAACCCGTTACCATATTATGGGGGATCTGCCGGAGCCCAGAGTCACACCATCACGTCCGTTCACCCACACAGGGGTAGACTTTTCAGGTTTTATAGAACTAAAAGTCAATAAAGGACGAGGAATAAAGACATGCAAAGGCTATATCGCAGTTTTTGTATGCCTAGCAACAAAGGCGTCTCACTTGGAGCTTGTGTCCGATTTAAGCACTCAATCATTTTTAGCGGCGTTTAGGCGATTCTGTGCTCGACGCGGCACCCCAACTCGCATGTATAGTGACAATGGGACCAATTTCATCGGCGCCGATCGTCTTTTAAAGAAGGAATATCAGGAAATCATTCAGAATATCAACACAGAATTTTTCAATAGAATAAGCGATCTTCAAATAGACTGGAGCTTCAATGCACCTCTGTGGCCATCGGCTGGAGGACTATGGGAAACTGCAGTCAAGAGCATGAAGTATCATCTGAAACGCGTTCTCGGCTCGCAAAAGTTAACGTACGAAGAGTTAACCAACCTTGCTTTATCAAATAGAGGCGTGCCTAAACTCGCGACCGCTTTGCCAACTAACCGAGAGTCTCGACGATGACTTCCTTACGCCAGGACATTTCCTCATTGGAGGACCCTTACTATCAAAACCTCAGACAGAACCTACATCAATAACTTTATCAAAGCGTTGGGAATTAGTACAAAGCATGAACAAACATATTTGGAAACGTTGGTCCATGGAATACCTACAACAGCTTCAAATAAGGTCAAAGTGGAGAACTCAAGGTGAAAACCTACAAATTGACGACGTGGTACTTATAAAAGAAGACAATTTGCCTCCTGGAAAATGGGCACTTGCTCGTGTCCACGAACTTCACCCTGGAAAGGATGGATTCGTACGAGTGGTAACGTTGAAAACAAGTAGCAGCCTATTGAAAAGACCAGTTTGCAAGTTAGTTCCACTTCCTGTTAGAGAAGAACAAGTCCCAGGACAAAATGACAACAACAAACCCTCCCCATCACTGTCATCTACGTCAAACCCACCTGAGCAAGATCATAATAATACATCTACATTGCGTACACGTCGTCGACCAAAACGGTTACTAAGCAACTTCTTCATAACAGCATTATTACTATTTACATTATGTTTTTCACCATCGCATCAATCAACTCTACACCAAAATACAGACTTCAATATATCATCACTATTCCCTAATCGAGGCTTATTTTTTGATAAAATATCAGGATTAAACTGTATCAAGGATGACTGGAAAATCATCGCATATTATAATATGTCTATGTCTACGTATTGGACAGGAGTGAGTCATTTAAAATTATATATCCAGAACATACGTGATACAAGTACAGACTCTATTCGATCTTATAGCAATTTGTTTACACAGCTAGAGAATGAAATCAAAGAGTTAGATCACTTTAACCGAATTCTTACCAACGAACCGCAAAGAAATAGACGGAAGAGAGGTCTGGTAAACGGAGTCGGTTACATAGCTAACACCTTATTTGGCGTCCTGGATGAGAGGTTTGCTAACCAGTATAAGGCCGACATAGAAAGAATCACAAACCATCAAAATCACCTTCAAAGTCTACTCAAAAATCAGGCGTCGGTAATGGAGACTGAATACAACATTTTAAAACGCCATGAAGATATTATGAGAAAACAGTTCATCTACATTAACGAAACCATCAGGAATACGTCATTAGTCCTACAGAAAGTTGTATGGAGTACCGACAATGGATTATCACTTCTATCTTCAGTTATGTCTGCTAACATCATTATATCAAGCCTACGGCAAATGCAACGAAATCTTATTGACACGGTTACGGATATCTCACACGGACACATCGACCCCCATTTGATTCTACCAGAAGAACTTCAAGATCAATGTAATATAATATCAAGTCAAATACAAGGGGATCTGATGTTGCCCGTCGATAGCCATAATATCAGAGATTTATATAAACTTCTCAAGGTATCAGCTCGAATTGTTACAAACTATCTTATCATAGAATTAAAAATTCCGCTTATAAGTACAGATCTATTCGAATTAGATAAAATCATCCCAGTACCGCAGAAACGTGGTTCCGAGAGCCTAACAATAATTCTAGCTGTCTCTTACTTGGCATACAACTTGAACAAGGACCACGCTTTCCTGCTCTCTGAAAACGATTTACAAATGTGTCAAAGAATATCAGAAAGTAGCAACATATTATGTTCATTACATATGCCATTGTATCAATTAAAAATAAAACAATCGTTATGCGATATCAAATTGATTAGTGTCAGCAGCGGTACCTCGACGTGCAACACTGTAAAGTCATTATGTAATGATATGTGGGTCAAATTGCACGGGAGTAATGACTGGCTGTTCGCGTGCTGTGAGGAATGCCACGTCCGTATTTATTGTCAGTCTCGCGTGACCATCAAGGATTTGAATGGCATTGGTATTATAAATATAGGTCAAGGGTGTACCTTACGATCAGATTCATTTACTATATATGCGCACAACAACTACCTCAGTACGATCAACATTGTGTCTAAAGTTGAAGTCCCAAAGGTATCTATACTCAATACGCTTATCAACACGTCGGTTCCTGAAAAGCCATCCGAATTTAACGGTCATGATGAGGATAATGTTTGGAACTAATTAAGGGATCAGATTGATAATATCAAAAGGCAGGCGTCAAACGATCTGAGTGTACACGATATCCATCACTACAGTGTACTTTATGGTATCATAGCAATCTTCTTTATCGTCGGAGCTTGCGTCGGAATCTCCAAGGGTCGCAGCAGATGGTGCAGGAGGCTTGAGCGTAGCTCGGCCTCATCAGGACAACCGACTTCACAGGAACAGGTGCAGCATACGGTTGAAATGGTGAATGTGTCTAGTGTGTCTGAGCCAATTTATAGTGAAGTGAAAACCACTAGTCGCCCAGTGAAAGTGTCAGTAAAAAGTGTGGGCACCTCCCCCTTATCAAATTCTCACGTTATTCTGTGACGCTTTAGTTATTATATTTATCATCTAAATATGTTATTCAGAAGCCATCCTTGTCGGCCTGTTCTTTCGGTTGCTCCCTGTTGTCCTTCTGGGTGGATAGGCAGCTCTTCTGTTTAACCCCTTTTATAATTTGTCGCTTTGTCTGCGCTGCAGGTGTTTTCTTAGCGACTATATCGGCGTAGGCACGTGCAGGGGTCGTTGTACCTACGCGTGATGTCACAGTGGCCGGTGTAGAGGCGCATGCGACGACGGCGGCGAGCAAAGCTTCGTCAGCGATATCGGCAGCTGGTGACGCACTTGAGTTCGCCGATGCAAAACTGCCTATGGAGGCAGTCTGCGGTCCGCGGCGAGTGTTCACCTTTAAGGCCTCTGGTGACCTAATTACTGAACCAACGTTGTGCAATGATGTAATTTCTGCACGCAGCTCAGCAATGATAGTGTCTGAGGCCTCTAGTCTGGACTGCATCTTAGTCATCTCAGCTTTTAACGACGTGATGTCCTTCAGCAGTCTTCGGAGGAGCTCGTGGCTTAGTTAACAACAGCCGCGCGGATCAATCTCTGAGGTTAAGCCATGCTTGCCGAGGTTGATTTGTGGATGGGTGACCATCTTATACATATCGAATTCCTCCGTGTTTCGGAAAGCACGTTAAATTGTGGGTCCCGGCTGTCATTTTCGAAGATCTTTGACAGTCGTTAACAGTAGTCAGAAGCTTGAAAGTCTGACAACCAGTCTTACCGAAGGATATCGTGTTATCCCAGGTAACTGGGTTGCGGAGGTCAGATAGGCAGTCGCTCCATGTTAAACACTGGTATTCAGCTGCATCCGGTGAGACTGGAAGCCGACTCCAACATAGCTTGGAAGAATGGCTAAGCTGATATATATGTCCTTCAGCAGTCTAGTTACATCGACGTGATCGAACGTGACGGGAGGCAGTTTACCTAGCTCTTTCGCCACGAAGTCAGGCACGTCGTCTGGGTCGGTCTTCTTCAACATATCAATTATATCTTGAAGACTCTTCTCGGAGCCCTCTCTGCGACGAGACGGCATCTGGTCCAGTTTTCCAAGAGACTGGAACAGTAGCAGCTTTGCGCTGCTGACATCTTCCTCCTTGAAGTTGGATCGGCATATTTGCAATAATAATATGCTCACCTCATCCATGTTATCAATTGCATGGACAAGGAACGCCAATAATTTGTTCAATATGAGTTTTTTCGAACTCATAATGTTACCGTGCAGCGGCTATGGCCGCGCCAAACGCGAATAAAGTAATTCGTGCCGTGTACAGTGGATACACGTCCGTAGTCGAGCGCGCATCAAACTGAACTCCATATGTTATATGTATCCATGGTCTCATTCGATCAGATGCTACTGTAGTTTTTCGCTTATTCTTGGTTCCCTCAAAACCAGGAATGGGTGCCACTTTATAGCGGTCATTTTCCATCACTTTAACCACTTTATACGGGCTTTCGTATGATGGCAAAAGCTTAGTGCTTTTGCCATCATTCTGAAATGCCGTTTTTACTATTTTAACCAACTCCCCTTTTTTGTAATTATGAGCTGGTCTACGTCCCTTGTCATAATATTGTTTTTCGTTTTTCCTGTTCCTGGTCACAAGTTTCGCGAGTGAAATTTGCTAGTTAATTTAGAGCTGGATTACTCTCACTATTTATTACGGTACCAAACATAACTTCTGCGGGTGTTCGGCCTATCGTCTTTTGTAGAGTGTTATTAAGTCCCCACTGAATTTTACCAAGTTGGGTGTCCCAATTCTTTTCATCAGCCCTAAGGTTTTGTGCGGTGAGAGAATCTAAAATGGAGCGATTATATCGTTCAACCTGCCCATTAGACATTGGACTGGCTACTGCGTTTAGTATGTGCTTGATGCCCCTATCCGTACAAAAACTCCTAAAAGCATGGGATGTGAAACAGCTACCACGATCACTTATAATCCGGTCCGGATTTCTAAAGGTATCAAAAATATCTTCGAGCACTTTGATCACATTCTGAGTTTTTGTATTCCTGACCGGCTTGATAAATATGAATTTAGTGAACGAATCAACAGTAACCAATATATGAGTGTTTCCTCTTTTTGACTTTATAAAAGGTCTGAGGTGGTCGGTGTGCAAAGTATGAAATGGTATTTCAATTTTGGCAATAGGGTGCAAGAGGCCTTCATTATTGGCAGTGACTTTGGCATATGCGCAGTCAATGCAAGACTTCACATACTTCCTAATAAAACGGGACATCTTAAGGAACCAGTAAAGTTTTTAATGCGTTCCAAGGTTTTCTCCCCGCCAACGTGACCAATATCATCGTGTTTCATTTTACACACCTGCCACCTCGCTCCCTTGGGTACTACCCATCTAATGTTAGATTTATCCCATTCAAGAATTCTGAATAATTCGTTCTCTTTAATAAGGTAATTGTCTCTAATATGTTCAATTCCTTTTGAATCTAAGTTACTGTTGATAATGACATGAATTCGGCCTAGTTCGGAATCACCCAGCTGCAAGGTTAAAAGCCAATCGTCATTACTTATGGCTAAAATAGATATATGCCTATCCTTGACTGGATTTCTCGATAATGCGTCAGCGTGGGCCATCCTTGCACCTGCTCTATACTCGACCGTGCAGTTAAACTCCTGAAGGGCAAGCCACCATCGTGCGATTCGAGGGATTAGATCACGTTTTTGGAAGGTGGAGCGTAGCGCACTACAGTCTGTAACGATTTTAAATTCCTTGCCGAGCAAAAATGCCCTAAATTTTTTTAACGAAGAAACCACCGCTAACGTCTCCAGCTCATAAGAGTGGAGGTTCTTCTCCTCAGGAGTTGTTTGCCGACTGTAGTACGCGACGGGCTTAAAAGGCTCTGAACTACCTTGCGGTCGTTGCAGCAGAATTCCACCAATGGCCATTCTGCTGGCATCTGTATGGAGCACAGTTTCTGCGGAGTAATCGTAGATAGCAAGAACGGGTCGACTGACCAATTTTGTTTTTAATTCCTGAAAGGCTTTCTGCTGATCTCCTTGCCATTCCCATTTTATGTCCTTTTTCAAAAGTTTCGTAAGCGCAGAGGCAAGTTCGGCAAAACCTTGAATAAATTTCCTGAAATAGCTCACAAGACCTAAGAATTGACGAACTGCGTGAACGTTTTCTGGCCGGGGAAAATCAGACACAAATTGGATTTTTGCCTCGCCAGGCCTTATCCCTGCTGAGCTGATTTCGTACCCTAAGTATTCGATTTGATTCTGCAAAAAACTACACTTTGCCAAGTTCAACTTGAGGTTAGCATTATCTAACAGCTGTAGTACCACCTCCAGCCGCGTGAGAGCTTCATTTGCATCCCTTCCGTATATAAGGACATTATCGATATACACGGTGGCTCGATTCAAACGCATCGGCCCCAAGACACGGTTCATCATCCTTTGAAACACCGCTGGGGCGTTTGCAAGCCCAAACGGCACACGATTGAATTCGTATTGGCCGTCGGGAGTCACAAACGCCGTCAGGTGCTTATGTTGTTCAGCTATGGGCACCTGATAGTAGCCTGACATTAAATCTAGAGTGATAAACCATGCTTGTCCAGACAATCGGCTAACCTCATCATCAATTATGGGCATCGGATAACGCTCCTTCACGGTGATCGAATTGAGCATCCTGTAGTCAATGCACATGCGTACCTTCCCATCCTTTTTACGGACCAAAATAATTGGGCTAGCGTAATTAGATACAGACTCTCTTATTACACCGGCGTCTAACATATTATCTACCATGTCGCAAAATTTGTCACGCTCATGGTGCGACAGCCTATAGGGACGATACACCACTGGTCGATCGCTGTTCAACTCAATTCGCATCTCCGTGACGTCGGTACACCCTAATTCGGTCAGGTCAGAAGCAAAACAGCGTTTGAAACGTAACAATAATTTGAACAATCTCTCCTTGTCTTGATCAGTCACTGCTTCGCCTATTCTTATTTCCTGTTTATTAAATTGGCAGACATTTCCTTCACAGTCAAATGGAGAGAACGTAGCAAGCCTCCTAACTATATCTTTACTTTCAGCGCGGGAAAATACAAAGTTCTTTTGTAGCAAACACGGTATGGAGCACGGCGTTACAGTAACGTACAAATAGCCGCATTTGAACTCTTGAACACCACCGAGTACAACAAACTGTTCGTTAATTTTTCCTACGATTTTCGTTTCTAAGAGGACGTTCCGACCAAGTTCAAATTCCGTCGCAGCACTGACACTAGCTGACCCATAAAGTCGAGTAAATTCTGCAAACCTTACTCTAATTTTACGCTTTCTATCCTCAAAAGGGATCTCTGCACCGACATCAATGAACCGCAATTTGGCTGAATCTTTAACAACTATAATATGGGGTTGTTCGGAATATGTTTGTCCAACTAACATTGCTCTGTCAAGCAATCGATCGTCAACCACCTTACATGAAACTGTTGCAGCCACACCATCAATTGACAAAGTCAATGTCGTCGACCCTAAGGATTGGACAAGACTATTGCCAAAACCTTTCATAGTCGACGGAATTCCATTATGTACTAGACCTAAATCTATGGCAGCAGTTTCTCTAATCAGAGTAACCTCGCTGCCAAAATCTATAAAGGCGTCCAAAGACTTTCCATTAATAAACACCTGCTTTGTAAACTTATCATCTGGCTGAGAATACATTATGCACATTGTTTTGTGGACGGTGGTAGGCTTTGTAGACTGCCCTTGTTTAGCGCGACAATTCTCGATTTTATGTCCTATTTTATGGCAATGATCGCATTTTAAAAAGGGTTTAGTACATTGTTGATAAAGATGCCCCTTTTCCTTGCAGTTGTAGCAAATGAGCCCCGAACTGTGAATGTTGAGTTTAGAATTTACCTTCTGACTGCCTTCGTTACTACATGCATTTTCAATGGCATTTTTGTTCCTAAAATTTGACTGATTTGGGTGTTCTCTATTACTCAGAAGAAACTGTAGCAATTGATCAGGTTCAGTACAACACAATGCTAAAGCACTCGATTTAACGGTTCTATCGCTGAGACCATGGATAATACAATCTACGGCGCGCTTTCCCGTGATTTCACACTGATTAATTAAGGCTAACTTCTCGTAATAATAGTTTTCAATTGGGTCGTTATATTTACTCCTACGCCTCAGCATGTCCTCCAAGGACTGGCCATAATTTTGTTCAGATGGAAAAGCTTTAATGAGTTTCTCTTGCCATTCTGACCAAGTGAAAAGTATTGTATTCAAACTCTGTTACCAGGTTTTGGCCAGTCCCTGCAGTTTCTGCATAGAACAATGTATAGTTGTCTTATCGTCCCAGCCATAGACAGAGGCACATTCATTAACTTTTCTGAGCCACACATCCATGCGTTGACTTTTGTTAGAGGGGTCAAATTCGGGCAAAATATTCTTGTAATCAAGTTTGTTAATCGAATGTGTGCTCTGCTCTGTTGGTTGTGACGTAGAATTATTTTTCAAAGAGTTTATAATAATTTTGATGATATCCCTAGATGAATATAAAGGACTACATGACCTTGAGCGACGCCCGGTACTGACGTCGCGGCTCCGGTGATCTCGACGATGCTGGTCGCCTCGAAACTCGCTGGCCACGCGATGGCTGCGTTGCTCGCTGCGTCTGGAACGGGCCTCTAGATCGCGCTCCTCTTGGAGTGTACGTTCCAGCTGACGCAGACGCTCCCTCTTACGCTCCAGGTGTTTTTCCTGCCGGCGTATACTGGTACTGCGACGTTGATTCCAGCTCTCATCGCGACTGGGACCCTGTCTGCCTCCATCGCCACCGCCTGATGGATTCCGCTCTGGGGTCCGCAGACTGTGGCCCTCGCGGCTCTCGCCCCGCTCCATCATCTCGGAAATAAAATTAAACAGTTTGAGTTATCTGTGGATTTGGGTGGTTGGGTGAACTATAACTTCTATACTACAGTTCAGATTAATTCACTTTGGTAATTACCTGCAGTATGTTGCTTTCAAATATAAAATTGACAGAGTGGCCCCTAACATAATGCCAACTTGCACAAACCGCAATCATTAAAAAAAAAAAAAAACAAGTTCACTCATAACCGTCGTTATTTAAACATTCGAGTTGTAATCTACTTAAATACAACAATGAACATATAAATATTTAATAATAAAAAATATATATCTATACAATATAATGTTGATTTATTAGATTGTAAATTATAATATCGTATTTTAAGTCTACCTTATTATCTGATTAAATTATTATAGTATTACACAATAACGAATGCTAAAACATTAATTGTGAGTAGCGGACCTAGCAAGCAAGCTTTCGTAACAAATAGTTATCATTCGGAACCACCACCTTATAATCTTAACTTCTAGCGAAAGTACCTACTTAAAGTGTAGAATATTATTTTTCTCGAAAACGTAGCGTTTTAGCTAATTTATGATATTCAAATGCAGATCCCTATTAATAACCACATATCTACTCAAGTTTTCCAACTATAATATTGCCTATTATGAAATTCGGTAGGTAACGGAAGGATTTAAAGTAGTTCAATTTTTTTGACGTGTTATAAAATTAATTATATGGGTACCGACCCACAAACATAATTTTATTTTAGAGATGTAAATTTATAAGAAATAAAGCTCTGATTAACACGATTAGCCGATGTATTAATAAATACGTAATCAGTCGAACTTACCTGTTCTTTGCGAGCGTGGATGTATACCAATTCTGAAGTGTAAATAGAAGGAGCTCTCCAATAAATCGACCTTGGCGTACTGTTTACACTGTGTATTTCTTTACTAATATTCCAACTACGATTCTATAACTACTAAACGATTCACTCAACGATCGAACTGCGACTGCCACGAGTCAATGCCCGACCACTCGATCCCCACCCGGTTCGTGTTGCCAGATCAAAATGCAAACTCCATTAAATTACTTTAGTCAGTTTGACAACTTATTTTTTTGTTTATTTATTATTTTAATTTATTTATTAAATAAAATTATTTTATTAGATAAAAGAACCTTACACTACGGATGATAATGTATACAACGTGCCGCTCCAATGGCTTATTTCCTTTAACGTATGGGTAGGTTTCGGGCTAAATAATCATGTAACAAACAAATAAATAACATAAAAAAAATAATGTCACACATACTAAATAATAAAATAATGTCATCAAAACTGTATCACTCAGTACAAACGATCAAAGTACATCAAACGGTGCGGCTACGTCGCGTGCGCCGCCAGGCCAATAGCACAGTCGCAAGGAAAGAGAAGCCTCTCTTTCCTTGCGACTGTTATCTATACTTCTATACTAATATTATAAAGCTGAAGAGTTTGTTTGATTGTTTGTTTGTTTGTTTGTTTGAACGCGCTAATCTCAGGAACTCCTGGACTGATTTGAAAAATTATTTCAGTGTTAGATAGCCCATTTATCGAGGAAGGCTATAGGCTATACATATATCATTACGCTACGACCAATAGGAGCAGAGTACCAGTAAGAAATGTTACAAAAACGGGAGAAAATTTGACCCATTCTCTCTTATGTTACGCAAGCGAAGTTGCGCGGGTCAGCTAGTTGAATAATATATCTGGGGGCACGGAAGTGCCCCCGCAAGTCGAGCAAAAAAAAAGCGGCACGGCCGTAACATCCTTTTCTCGAAGCAATGCGGGCTATTTTTGACACCCCTATGATTTCGTTGTGGATAAAACAAGAAGCCTGGATTTTCAGCAACTAATCAGCCATTGTATAAATACGGTATATTTAAAATTTCAGTCAATTTGAACCAGTAGTTTAAGAATGACAACTTGTTAAAATTTTGAATTTTGTCACTCACTGATTCACTGACTCACTGACTCACCGATCATCAAAAGTCTAAGGTACTTCTAGCAGACTTTGAAGCTTAAAATTTAGAATACAAATAGGTTTTAGTGTCTTAATCATGGGAAAAATTTAATATTTTCTAATTTCAGTCCAGTTTTCTAAATACACCAACTGCAACAATAACTTTGTAATCCCATATAAATGTATAAGATTACAAGGTTACATTTGCAGTTAATGAATTATTATTACTGTAGAAAATAAAATAAATAGGTGTAAATAGGTACCTACTATATGAGGCATAACGGGAGGGGGTATAGGGTGGGTAAGGGTGTTTAGCCCATGAAACTGAACTACGTTCCCATAGGAAAATATGTTGAATTATGAAAAAAAAAACGTCTTTCCATACGAATTGGACTTATGTTCGCTCTACAAAAAGAAGTGAGATGCCATCAAAAACATTCTGTAAAAAACCTCAAGTCTCGCCGTAAAAAGTTGTGAGATCTATATAATACCAAGTCGATTAATCTATTTAGTCTCTACTTAAAGGACCTTCTGTCTTAAGTTATTACGTATGTTATTATCATGCCAATTTAAAAAAAAAACCTTTAAAACAAATATATCGACTTGGTCATCGCAAGAAAACACAAATTCGCCATTAACATTTCAGGAGCATTAACTTCTCGTCGAACTGTGTAGTGTGATACATACTAATAATCAAATCATGCGATGGCCAGGTCGGTCTATTTGTTATAAAGGTATTTTTTTTAAATTGGCATGATAATAACATACGTAATAACTTAAGACAGAAGGTCCTTTAAGTAGAGACTAAATAGATTAATCGACTTGGTATTATATAGATCTCACAACTTTTTACGGCGAGACTTGAGGTTTTTACAGAATGTTTTTGATGGCATCTCTTATTGTAGAAGCATTGTTTCTCATTTAGTTTCATTGATACGAATATCATATGACTCGTGAGCCAGGTGAACGAACTTTACTCGAGTTGTTTACGTACAGGCTGCGAAAAAGACAATGGGCAAAATGGGCCCACCTCCAATAAGAATGACGTGTATGTCAATGTAAAGGTTTGTTTACATACAACTAATACAGAAAAGCTCATGCCAGAATTCAATATGTGGTTGGAGTTATTCGATTTAGAAAAGTTGATATTTTTAAGTTAATTTTTTCTCAGATAAGTTTAGTGACTGTAATTCACATACGTATGTGCTATATCGATGGGTCCTATGTATATGGGCCAAAATGCAAAATGTCAACTTTACAGGAGAGGCGGTCAAAGTTAAAATTTTCTATAACATTAGATTGACAAAACATACATACAAGAAATTTTGCTTATTTGCTAAAACAATTATCTTCAACATTTTTACTACAGTATTTAATATATACATTTATCAGTTTTTTTTTTACGTCACATTGGCCCTTCTACGTTAGCTTTTATTTAAATTATTTCTATTCAAAAACATCTTAAAAAGGCCAATGTGTCATATTGGCCATTATACGTGTATGTCCTTAATTAGTGTAACGTTAATCTTTACTTTATTTTTGTCTCATAAAATTAGTAAATAGTTGATGCAGTTGGAGTTGCAATTATTCAAACTAAAATTACGTCGATATTAAGGAAATTATGTCACATTGACACTTATACGTTTTAAAACCTGCTAACCTAATAACTGAGTTACCAGTTAGATCATTATAAACAATAAAAAACACAGATTGCTTTCATTCATTTATTGAAACAAAAAATTAATTAGCCTTAAAACTAATGTTATGGACCCGTATTCAGTCTTTTTGGCAATTTAATAGTAATAAAAAAAAAGAAGAACTTAAGAAAAAAACTTGTACTTAAAACCTAAGTTTATTTATCTAAATCAGGTAAGTAATATAAATAATGTAGGTACTTCACATTACTAAATTCCAGATAAATTACAAAAAAAAACTTAACAAAAATAAAAGCCTGTCTGGCGTAAACAAAAATAAAAATATCGTTGTATTATAGTCTAGTATCTAATAAAATTCTCATAATCAACAATTCTAGTAAGTGGAAAATCTCGGTACCTATTCATTATCACTTTCATTGATTGACACAATGTCATTAGATGCTACTAAATTTTCATAATAACTATGGTATAAAGGTGGGATAATATTCTTTTCGACATAAATCAAGTAAGTCTTTCTTCTTCGAAGGTTGTATTGGTAACAACTGATTGTAGCATGGTTGCAGGGGAATATCTGTTCGTCTATTAGTTATATTATTTTGTCTTCTTGTCCGTACTGGCTGATCGAAGATATTAATACTATTTTCAATAGCATCTTCACTCAAATCATATTTATAATATAAAACGTATGATTCGTCTCGGCTTACACGGATTTGTTTTAATCTAGACCAAACAATCTTTTGTCCTTCTGTGTTTTTAGTCCAGTTAAAGTATGTATTTGTCTGCATCTTTTTGAAGTCATGAATCATATTTTTAGTTACGTCTATGACGTTATAAGGACTTCCTTTTGTTTTCGCCCATCGAATCAATGAGCTCCATTCAGATGGTGTGTAAATATTTTTATATTTTGAAGCTCTTTCTATTGTCGCGTGTATGGAGTCGCCTTCGTTCTGGGTGTGGCCCACTTCCAGAAAAGTATGTTTTATATTCAAATTAAACTGTTTAGCGGCGTAAAGATACATAAAAACATAATCCTGTTTCGGTTCTGGCCAGTGCAATTGTCTGACCAGAATCTAAAGTCTTCACAACCTTCTTGACTTTTTAATTTGATCATATCGTAAATACAGCTCGCTATTTCGTTCGATCCCTTCATTGCAATTTGCTCATTCCATAAATAACAGGTACCGAATAAATTTCCAATATCGAAAACTGATAAGTTATGTACCTACTTTCAACCTTTTGCTGTAATAAAATAGACTAATTTCACCACTTGGCGACAACAACACCTTTTGCAAATCGAAAGTAGCGCAGAATATTTTAGTGTCATTTTGTGAATCACGTTTATCTTTTTCTTATAAAGATCTAGCTAGGTTCTTGTTAATTATATGATTATCATAAGATATTTTATTTTCAGGAGTCACAGGACCGTTTTTGAAGGAATGACAAACATGGCATTGGTCTTTTTTTGGCTGCTGGAATGACAAATTAATGTTTTTGTTTACTATGTCCCTGTATTGCCTTATCGACTCACATTTTTTATCATATTTTGAGGGATCATTCCATTCTTTATATAACTTGAACATGCGAATAAAACTTAAAGAGCCATCTAAATAAAGTTTGTTACTGTCTTTACGACAATAGTGTGAATCGACCGGCTCAAAGGACTTGACGTGGTCCAGCACACTCATGATCATTTCCTCATCAATAGAGGTTTTATGGTGATCATGTCGACCTCTATTATCAATCAACGTGAGCCTACTTGTATCAGCGAATTTACTCATTGCAGTTCGGATCATTTTAGGCCCACAGCTGATGGTGTTTAGAAACATCGTCTTGCATACCACTTGTTTCGTCTTTTGATTGTTATGAGTAATAGGTAAATGATACACATAATAATATGTGTACCACCTTCGTGAGTCACCTTGGGTAACTGTTCTTTTTTTATTTATTTTTACTAAATAGTTGACAATAAAGTCATATTGCTTGGAATGGTCTCCAATCATCCAAAATTGATCAAATATAGCACTCCTTACATCTTCATCAAGTTTTTCGTAACACTTCAGTTTACACGTACTCTGACATGGTTCACCCATTTGTTTCTCATCTCTTAATTTACCATTCCTACTGTTATAAGCTTTTCCAGTATTTTTAAGTCTTTTTCTTTTCGAATCTATCCATTCATTGCAAATTTTTTCTCGCAAACTTCCACTATCTCTTTTTTTAGTAAATTTTCTTTTCCTGGGCCGCGTAAGAGTTGAAACGTCACTTGACGAGTAATGTGAAATAGGGGACAAGGCAGAGGCATCTGATAACAATGACGGCACTGAAGGAATAGGTTCTTCCTCACCGAAAGAAGTGTAATTAGACGACGGCATTGGGGTCGCATTATCGGCATCGCGTACATCTTCATTCAATAGATCTACATTTTGAATAAACTCTTCACTGTGATGTTCGATTGAAGATTCAAAAACTGTTTCGCCTGACAGATCTGTTGTTATGATTGATGACCTGGTAGCTATCAGCTCATCATTTGTTTCTTGTACTGAAAGATAGCATGAGTGTAAATCAGAGTTATTTTCCTCTTCATGAGTGTGGGAACACTTTTCATGGGGTTGGGTTAGTTGACTATTAGAAATAAAGATGTCATCAGGTTTCAGCAAAGTAGAATTTTCCAATATTTCATTTTGTATGTCTTCTTGAGACGGATTATTTTTAAAAATATCTTTAAGCAGACTTAAACTGCAATTTTCTAAGATATCACTAGCTCTAAACGGCAAAGGAGCTGAAAAAAAATGAAGTAAGATTAGAGCGGAGTATTATATTAAAATAAGTTAAATTGAGTTAATAATGTAGGTAATTAATGATTTTAGTTTAGCAGATTCTGAACAAATACTTTTCCTAATAATACTTCAACCCTTGCTTTCCACATTATCAATATTCAAAACAGGTAAAAAGTAAAAAATACTGTAGGGCGAAAGTGTATTTTTTAGAATAAGCTACAATGTGGTACATTGGCCGTTATACGTTACCATTCTAAAAACTCGTGACATTTCATTTAATTTACTAAAAGAAACAATAATTAATGGAAATATAAAGATGTACTAGTATATAAAAAAACAATTTTAAATACTTACAAAGATTATCATCGCTGTTTTCAATAAAATCGTCGTTTTCATAACCTAAATCGTTTCTCTGGGCACTGTTATTTTCATTTCCCAATGCTAAATTCACCAATTGCCTACTTCTACTTGTAGTACGATAATTAGATGCCATCTCTAGATTGTCTAATGAAATAAATTCTAACGCAAAACAATAGATAATATTTTTAGTTAACACTGTGCGACCATTGTTCCGATCAACGTACAAGTGTCAAACCGGCTCATTGGTCCAAATTATAAACAAACGCGCGGGTACTCCCCGCGTATAAAGCTCTAATTACTCTTTGGACCTTATACGTTTAAAGTCATGATACATATGCCATTATACTTCAACACAATAACGTGTTTGTATGCAGAAATATATATTTTTTAATATCCAACATGATTAATTAGATCAATAAGAAGCGTTTACAATAGAAAAAGTAAAATAGCCAAATTGTTAGTTTGGCCCTTATACATAGGACCCATCGATATATTAACAGGCAATTTGTTAATATTTGTATCGGTATCCATTTATCGTCACTGATTGTTTTTTTTTAAGAAGTTAGTCTGTATTTCTTAACACAATGAAAGTCAAAATATTACTACATCATTGTTTTCAAGCTGATTTATAAACAAGCCAATTATGAAAGAATAAACTTATTACTTATTTCTCCTAATCAACAATCACCTCAGACCATCAAACTGATTATATTATTATCTGCCGTATCCCAGATACCATACAATAGATACATACATCGTATGCACAAGTGCCTGTTGTATGTCTCCCTGTCAGACAAGTGCATTAATGTTCGATGATGGTATCTCTTTCTTGCTGGCTTGGGTCTATTAATACGAAAGTATTATAAGTCCTAGCCTGGACGTGTCGTGACTGTATGTATATATACACTCAGCGACAGAAAAAGTGGCCCAAGCGCTTATCCTGAATTTGTAAACAAATTAAGTAATATATGAAAGATATATTGTTGTAAGTAGTTGCGAAGTGATCTGTTTAGTGTTATGAAGTGTTTAATTTGAGATTAATTTAAGTGACGGATGACTTTTTCTAACAATGTGTGTTAGAACTGAATTCGGTGATGATTCGAGAGGTCAGTTGAATTCTGTATTTTGAAATATTGCTGCACGGAAACGATTTTTTTAATGATTTTTATTGATTACTGGTCTATTTAGATTTTAGAAAAGATTTGAAGATGCCACTTACTGCTGAACAAGTGGCTTAGGTAGTCTTGTTGTCCGATCAGGGCCATTACCATTGAGAGGTGGCTGCATTTTTCAATGTATCGCGTACCACTTTAAGGTCTGCGATTAGGAGGTATCGTGAGACTGTTCTCTACACGCGGCGACCAGGAAGTGGACGAACACGATGTACATCCGCAAGAGATGACCGATTTGTTAACCTCGAGGTGCTGAGAAACAGCTTTCCGACAGCGTTTGAGATTCACTAGAGGCAAGCGGAACGCGGAGTCATTCTAAGGTACGATTCAGACCAACCGGCTAGCGTCGCGCCGCCTCGGAACAGCCGATTGGATGCCGACGGCGCCGTTCGGAGCCGGTCGGGGCCGGTCGGCCGTCGCGACAGCCGAACGCATTCTGCGACAGGTCGCGGCAGGTCGCGACGCGTCGCGGGATGCCGACGGAGATAGCTATGCGTAAGTTGCTTGCAAATATGAACTGTATTTACTGTTGATACATTTCAATGTTCTTTACCGCATTGTAAAATGCCGCCCGGCCCGGCCCGACGAGAGCCGGTTGGTCTGAATCGTACCTTAGTGAACGGAAGATAAGGCAAAGGATAAGAGAACGTAATTTACGGGCAGGAAGACCAGCCCGAGTACCAGAACTCGAGAGACACCATCAAGTTGCGCGATAACGATTTGCTCGTAAACATGTGAATTGGTCCATCGACCAATGGAGCAAGTTCTTGTTTACCTATGAGTGCTGAATAGCATTAAGAGCACCAAATGGTCGTGAGAGAGTGTACAAACGCCACTAAGAACGGTTTCTTCCCAACACAACACGTCAGACGGTCAGTTACAAAGGTGGGTCTGTTATGGTGTGGGGAGGTGTATGTTTGGAGGCACGTACGGAGCTTGTCATCGTAGATCAGAGCCTAACAGCAGCCGAGTACATTGAAGAAATCCTCCAAGACCATGTTGTACCACTTATGGATTTCATTGGTCGGGAGGATTAACTCTAATGCAGTTTATGCGCGCGCTCGTAGCGCCCGCGTTGTGGAGTCGTACCTTGCTGATATCGGGATTCAAAAACTGGCTTAGCCTGCTCGCAGTCCAGACATCAGCCCCGTAGAACATGTCTGACACATGCTAAAAAACAGTGTACGTGCACTGTCCAACCCACCAGAATCACTTGGTGAGCTAAGATCCGCTCTAGTCAGAGTGTGGGATAAAATTCTTCAAGAAGTAATTAAACCATCCTCCAAAGCATGCCAGAACGCATGCAGGTCACCATAAATGCTAGAGAAGTTAACACGCGGTATAAACTAGATTTTTTCTTTGGTGCAGAATTATATTTTTGCGAAAACTTTTAATAAACGATTACGAAAAAACCTGTATTTTTTAATTTTTCCCATTTTTGATAAACAATTTCGACTATTTAGTGTAAATTATAACTAAACTTGTGTATAAACTGTTTAACTAATAGTTATAGCCAAAATAATAACCATGTATTGTTATGATAAAAAGTTTTATCGTAGTTTTACTTTGGGCCACTTTTTCTGCCGCTGAGTGTATATCAGCTTAGCCTTTCTTCCAAGCTATGTTGGAGTCGGCTTCCAGTCTCACCAGATGAAGTTGAATACCAGTGTTTTAAATGGAACGACTGCCTATCTGACCTCCACAACCCAGTTACCTGGGATATAACACGATACCCTTCGGTAATTCTGGTTGTTAGACTTTTAAGCTTCTGACTACTGTCAACGACTGTCAAAGATCTTCGAAAATGACAGCCGGGACCCGCAATTTAACGTGCTTTCCGAAACACGGAAAAACTCGAAATATATTAGATGGTCACCCATCCACAGATCAACCTCGGCAAGCGTAGCTTAACCTCAG
Source organism: Anticarsia gemmatalis (assembly GCF_050436995.1). Classification (NCBI taxonomy): domain Eukaryota; kingdom Metazoa; phylum Arthropoda; class Insecta; order Lepidoptera; family Erebidae; genus Anticarsia; species Anticarsia gemmatalis. The sequence goes on from NC_134775.1 coordinate 9,827,697, forward strand.
AGATCAATCCATGCGGCTGTTGTCGTGACTGTATTCGATCCTTTAATAACCACATCAGATTTTGTTCACATATAAATAGTTTCTCTTTTTTTCATTTAACTTACACAAAATAATAATGTGACAAAGATGTGATAATTTTGTAATAATTGGATGACAAATTCGCAAAAAAAAATGGTTTACTAAATCAAAAACTTATGTTTTTAACCTAAAAAGAATACATTTTTAATATCAAATAACTCCAACCACACAGCGAATTCTGGCATACGCCTTTGTGATAATGGTTACTCGTAAACAGACCTTTAATATATAACACAATTTAATTGGAGGTGGGCCCACGGTTCATACACTTTTGCCTATCATCCTTTCTTGTTAATAAAGTTAATTGATAATAATGAATAATAAATAAATAAATAAATTTCACCCATTAACCTCACATTAGGAGGAGCTCGTGGCATAGTTAACAACAGCCGCGCGGATCGATCTCTGAGGTTAAGCTATGCTTGCCGAGGTTGTTCTGTGGATGGGTGACTATCTTACACATATCGAGTTTCTCCGTGTACGTTACATTGTGGGTCCCGGCTGTCATTTACGAAGAACATTGACAGTCGTTAACAGTAGTCAGAAGCTTGAAAGTCTGACAACCAGTCTTACCGAAAGGGTATCGTGTTATAACCCAAGTATTGGATTGTGGAGGTCAGATAGGCAGTCGCTCCATGTAAAACAATGGCATCCAGCTGCATCCAGTGAGACTGGAAGCCGACTCCAACAAAGTTTGGAACAAAGGCTAAGCCAATATATAATGTCCCACTGCTGGGCAAGGGTCTCTTCCCGTAATGTGGGAGAGGTTAAGCCTTGAGTCCACCACGCTGGCCAAGTGCGGGGGGAAAGAATAATAATAATACAAATTGTTGTATATTACATGACTACTACTGACATACTATTACCCCCTAACCTACCCATACGTTGAAGGAAATAAGCCATTGGAGCGGCACGTTGTATACATACGGGGTGTAAATGACAGCTAACCGAAAACTTAACTGGTAAGTTTGTGACACTGTATGCGCGTAATTTACTCCAACGATATTTTTCGGAAATTATTGGTTTCCGAGTTGGTCATTTTTGAGCGCTCAATGTATAGTGAACAACCCGATGTATCTCCGCGCACGCCTATGAGAGTGCTCATCGCCAAAGACATGTCGCGACGCGTCGTAGGTACGTACGCGTACCACCACGTCTATGCACTCATTTGTATGCAACGCTATCATTAAATAACAATCTTACGTATTGCTTATCGTATCGTAAGTAAGCCCGTATGTTACAAAATTTTATCGTAAAATTGTTAGTAGGTATCTTACCTACTTGGCTTACGTGAAATCGAACAATAACAGAAAAGTGTAACCAATAATAAGAAAGTGCTAAAACAAATTGATATCAATGTCAATGAACAAGCAATTACCCGGTGTCTGGCGAGAATTTGGGTACCTTCGGATTCTGGACGTACAGATGCAGAGCACGCCGTGCACTTCCACGTGCTTCACCATAACACATCAACATTTCTTCGTATTTACTGTAGTGTAACATGATATGTATTTAGCAATAATTTAAAATACACGTGAATTAATATTGCACTGTTTGCAACTTATACTTAAGTACTGCGTAATTAGCATAGTGTTGTAATTTGTATTAATTAGATTATTGGTAATTCAATAAATGACTCTCAACGAGTAAGACATGTTTTTATTAAAACACCCGAATATACCATCAATTATTACATGGCGACCCTGCCATTGGCACCGTTTCTAAAACATATGTTTGGAAGAAAATCTGAAGACTGAAGATTCAAGAAAGAAGACAGAAGATTCAATATAGAAGCCTTGAAGACAGAAGACTCAAGACAGAAGATTCAAGAAAGAAGATTGCAAGACCCTTATGAAGAAAGAAGATTTTGATTACAGTTTACTATGGGGAAATCTGCGTCAAAAGAACAGGTTGTGATCGCACAGAACGCCAACGGAGCAGCTTCGGCATCGGCAACGCAATACCATTCTGAACGTCTCGAAGTGATAGAAATCTTGACCACCGCAGCCGTCGTTATATTGGTAATCGCTGTTGCATACTATATTCTCAAGAAATGCAACAAGCACCACATACGCACCATGCAACGAGAGCTGAACAGACACAGCTTAGCCACTATCTCGCGTGCTGACTTGACCACTAGTGCTGTATAAGAAGAAAGAAGAAAAGAAGGTTTGGAGGCGTCCAGGGTATAGCCCGGCCCATCCCTCAGCATACACCACTGCAGCCTGAGCAGCCACATCCGCAGCGGCGCCCCAGCTCCACGTCTGCGCCAGCTCACGTGTCACCTGCCACGCGCCAGTAACTCGACGCGCACCTCAATGCGAAGAAAGTAGCAACTACTAAAAGTATGTATTTTTAAGATATTTTAAGCTACGTTATTAGATTTCAATAGTAGTTAATTAATTATTATGACAAGTTTGATTTTAGAATTAAATGAACTCCGTAATTCGTTAAATTATCTTAAGGAATATTTAGTTAAGTTAGGACCTGTAAGAAGGCAGCTAGACCTTGGTCAGGAAAAGATAGAACAAGCAAGAAAATTGTATTCTTCTTTGGAAAATATTTTGTCTCAGTTGCACTCGCAAATTGAGCGCGAAGAGATTAGTACATGCGATATCACCGCTGTACATAAAGTAATAAGTGATATACATTTGTTATACAATAAAATAATTAGTTTGTCTGAGACTAACGAGAATAAACAAAATATAATAATGTCTGCAAAAAAGGAATTTGACTTAAAAACTGCAATTTCCTTATTGCCTGTCATGACTGGTAAGGAGTCTGTAACTAAATCTCTCATCGACTGTATTGAACTGTATAGCAAGATGATTTTAGAAACGTCTTATCAGGAGTTAATTAACTTTGTGCTTAAAACTAGACTTTCTCAGAGTGCAAAATTACGTATGAAATCAACTTACGATACCATTGATAGCCTCTTAGCCGATATGCGCAAGTATCTCATACAAAATAAATCCGAAGTAGCTTTGCAGTGGAAACTACACCAGTGCAAACAAGGTACTAGGTCTATCGAATCATTTGGTAATGAGTTAGAAAACTTGTTTGTTGATTTAACAGTCGCCCAGTCAAAAGATAATCCCGATTCTTATGAGCTTTACAAAAAGTCGAATGAAAAAGTAGCGTTAAAACGTTTCGCTGATGGTTTGAGTGACTCTAGATTGAGTACTGTTATTGCGGCCAGAAATTTTCAATCTTTACCGGAAGCTATTAGGACTGCTATGGACGAACAATCCTTGTCATCGTCATTCGAAATCATGAATATTAGTCGTCAAAATTATTCAAACCGCGGTCAAAGATATTTTAATTCCCGTGGTAATTATCATGCGAAATCTCGCAATAATAGTTATTATTCGTCTAATTATAAACACGGTAACGCGAGACCACCGGCATCCAATAACATGTCGTCTCGCCGTGGACAATATAATCCTAACCGCGGTAGAACTTTTCACAAAGGTCAAAATAATAGACAGTATAATATTAAGTCAAACAGACCCTCTGTTTCAGTTCAGTATACTACTCAGGAAGTTTCGAATAGCACCACGAATAATTCAAACGAATTAGTGGGGCCCAGTAGTACATCGAACGATTTTTTTCGTTAATTCGAATAACTTTATTTTTAATTTCAATAATAGTAGTACAGTAAGATTTTTAGTCTATAATGAAGTAATTAATCTTTTAGTTGATAGCGGAGCCAGTCTTTGTGTACTGAAATACGAATGGCTTAGTAAATATCCTCATTTATTGCAACAATTGCGTAATGATAGAATAACTATTAGAGGCGTAAGTGGCAAGTTAGAATCGGAAGGCTATATTTTTTTAGATTTAGTATATGATAACGAAATATTTAGAGAAAAATTTTATGTGTTAAAGAATATGTCTTGTACTGCAAACGGAATTTTAGGAGATAATTTTTTAAAGCGATATGAAGCTATTATTAACTATAGAGAATGTTTATTACAACTTTATAATAACAATAAAACTATTCCTATAGAAATACATTATAACGCAAGGTATAGACATTCGATTCCGCCTCGGTGTGAGGTAATAAAGTTCATTCCTACGGCATCGAGTTGCGATTGTGTAGTTTTATCGAAAGAAGTTCAGCCAGGCATTTTTGTCGCTGGTTTAATTGCGAAACCAGATAATGGTCGTATTCCTTTAAGGATATTAAATACTACGGATAGCGAAGTAGATTGCGATTTTCAAGATCTTATTATTTACGACATAAATCACTTTGACGTGTGTACTTTTTCAGAAAATACAAATAGTGTGAATCGCGTAAAAACTTTATTTGAATTATTAAACTTATCAAATATGAACTTAGAGGAAAAACGTAGTATCGAACATATTTGTGCAAAATATGCTGACGTTTTTCATCTCCCAGGTGATAAATTATCTACCACAAATATTATGACTCACACAATATCTTTAAAAGATAATGTTACACCGAGTTATATTAAGCCTTATAGAATACCGCATTCCCTAAAACGAGAGGTACAAAAACAAATTGACGAAATGTTAGCAAACGATATAATAGAGGAAACCACATCAGAGTGGTCCAGCCCAGTTTTATTAGTTCCCAAAAAATCTGATAGATCTAACGAGAAAAAGTGGAGATTAGTCATTGATTACAGGCAGTTAAATAATAAAATCAAAGATGATAAATTTCCCTTGCCAAATATAACAGATATTTTAGATTCTCTTTCGGGTAGCATTTATTTTTCAAAATTAGACCTTTCACAAAGTTATTATCAATTATCTTTGGAAGAAAATTCGAGAAAATATACAGCATTCAGTTTAGATAAAATGTACCAATTAGAATTAGACCCAGAATCACGTAAGTACACGGCGTTTACTACTGATAAAATGTATCAGATGAAACGCTCGCCGATGGGATTAAAAACATCTCCCAGTGTCTTCTCAAGATTAATGACTATTGCCATGTCAGGTATTAATTATAAACAAGCTTTTATTTATTTAGACGACTGTGTTGTCATAGGAAAATCGATGGAAAATCATAATAAAAACTTAATTACAGTTTTGGAACGATTGCGAAAAGTCAATTTAAAATTAAATCCTATAAAATGCGAATTTTTACGTACTGAAATAGTTTATTTAGGACATAAAATAACATCACATGGCATTCTGCCTGACGACAGCAAAATTGAAGCCTTGCGCAAGTATCCGGTGCCATGCAACGCGGATGACGTCAAGCGATACTTAGCATTTGCTAATTATTATAGACGTTTTATACCTAATTTTTCTAATATCGCGTATCCATTATATAAATTATGTAAAAATAATATAGAGTTTGAATGGACATACGAATGTGACCAATCTTTTCACAAGTTAAAATCTGCTTTAATGTCGCCGCCTGTATTACAGTATCCCGATTTTTCAGAAACGAATATTTTTCAGTTACGAACAGACGCTTGTAAGACAGGATTAGGCGCGGTTTTGTCCAATAGTAATGGTCACGTAATTGCTTATGCGAGTCGTAATTTATCGCCCGCGGAAAGCAGATATCCGATAATAGACTTAGAGTTATTAGCCATCGTTTGGGCAGTAAGGCATTTTCGACCTTATCTTTATGGCAGAAGGTTTAAAATCTTTACGGATCATAAGCCATTAGTATATTTATTTAGTTTAAAGGATCCTTCTAGTAGACTAACGAAATTTAGACTATATCTTGAAGAATATGACTTTGAAATTGTTCATATTCCGGGCCGAAAAAATGCAGCTGCAGACGCATTAAGTCGAATCCCGATGACAATGACTTGTGACGATTTAAAATCTATTGGAGAACAAGTAGTATCTGTAATGACAAGAGCACAAAAAAGCAAGCAAACGTCTGAGATATCTACTAATAATAATGATTTGATAGGAAATTCTTCTACTGTTAACAGGCCTGATCAACCTGAGACTGTAGAAATCCTTAAGAACCCTAATGATGTCATAGAATTAATTTTTATCAACGAAAATGATAAAGAATTTAAAAATTTGTTTTATAATTATTCTAGTATGGAATATTGCACATATGTACCTTCACGTTGTACTATATACCTAAATACTCGATCGTTATCTACCCCGACGGAGTTAGCGAGAGATTTAGGATCGTTGTGCGTAAAAGAAAATATAAACGAAATATTAATTATAAAGAGTAGGCAAAATGCCACAAATATAAAAATACTAGCTAGATATATGAAAAAATTGCATATAAAGGTACCTAAAATATTAATTACTACAGATATAATACGAATTCGTGATCACGAGGATAAGAAAATTATATTAAACGATTTTCATTTATTACCCACAAGCGGACATGCAGGGATAAATAGAATGTTAAATAATTTAAAGAAATATTACTACTGGCCAGGTATGACGAATGACGTAATAAACTATGTTAAAAAATGTCAACAATGTCAATATACTAAATTTTCTAATCGCCTCGTAAGAGAGCCGATGGTTATTACAAATACTGCAAGCTCAGCATTTGAACGTGTTTCGTTAGATATAATGGGTCCATTACCGACTGACATAAACAATAACAAATACGCTTTAACTTTGCAATGCGATTTATCTAAATTCGTAGAGGCATATGCTATGCAGAGTAAGGATGCAGAAACTGTAGCGAGAGTATTTGTTTCTAATTTCATCTTGAGATACGGTGTGCCTAAAGAAATAATTACAGACAAAGGTACAGAGTTTATGTCTAATATTATGGAAAATATATGTAAAATATTAAAAATAGATCGTTTAAATTCCACACCTTACCACCATGAAACAATAGGTTCATTGGAAAACAGTCATAGGCATTTAGGATCTTATCTTAGAGTTCAGTGTGATAAAAATGCTATGGATTGGAGTGATTGGTTACCTTTCTGGTCATTTTCCTATAATACTACCGTACATTCAGAAACAAAATACACACCATTTGAATTGGTATTTGGTAAATGTTGTAAGTTGCCCTCAAATTTTGGAATTTCAATTGAACCTTTATATAATTACAATGATTACCCATTAGAAATGAAATATCGTTTACAACGAGCACAGTACGATGCTAAGCAGAATTTGTTACAAAGTAAATTAAAAAGAAAATTGATGTATGACAAGAAAACTTACTCAGTAACCTACAAAAAGGGTGACCTTATTCTTGTTAAAAACCAAACTGGAAATAAGTTACAAAACATCTATATTGGCCCCTATGAAGTTATTGAGGAAGTTTCGCCTAATGTTAAAATTTTAAAAGATGATAAAGAATATCTTATACATAAGAATAACACTAAGAAATATTTTAGTTAATTTTAAGTATTTTAATGTTTATTTTGTTATAATTGTTCTATTAAAATTTTATATTTTAATTTCTCAAAAAAAAATATATTTGTAATTTTTTTTTTCTCATTAAAAAGGGAAGGGTAGTACCGACCTTTTTTCGGGGGAGTTGTAGTGTAACATGATATGTATTTAGCAATAATTTAAAATACACGTGAATTAATATTGCACTGTTTGCAACTTATACTTAAGTACTGCGTAATTAGCATAGTGTTGTAATTTGTATTAATTAGATTATTGGTAATTCAATAAATGACTCTCAACGAGTAAGACATGTTTTTATTAAAACACCCGAATATACCATCAATTATTACATTACAAACACAACTGCACTTCGAAAACAACAATAACAAATATAAAGTTATGGTAACACCCACACCTTCAGCCTTAGATTAAGTTTAGAATATAGTTTATGCTTAACCAGCAGAATGCTGACAATTCTTAGAAGTAAGATAAGCCACATCACATCCGTTGGGCCCCAACGGATGTGATGTGTCCTGAGGGTCTAACGCTCGTAAACAAGACAGAATTAAAACAGCCTCCGAATCAGCTACACATATATCTTGTTTTTAATTTCTCACATTATTTTAATTAAATTAGTTTTTTTTAAAAATTGTTTCCCCGCTCCGGAAACAAGAGTGGCGCAGCCGGTAGGATTTCACTCAGTTATCATAGATTTTCCGCGGTAAACTCTAAATCGTCGCGCCGCGTGAATTTCGACGACGAGTGGAATCCGACGAATCAAACAAATAACTCTTGGTACGTGAGCTCGAGTAAGAAACACCCGGTATGGGAGTCGCAGTCGGTTGGTGAGTGAATTTTTTCGCCAGTCCTTGTTCCGCTATCCTCCTTTATCCTATATTAATATAATTACATTATTTTGAGATCGAAACTCTCTCATTATAACGTGTCCAATTGTTTATGTTATAAGTTCCATTGTTCTTATCTCTGTGCTATAAATAGAATATACAGAGTAGTTAAAAGTCAGAGAATACAAATCTTTTCTGATATAACTATAAAATGTGTTTTAAATGTCTCTTAAATATGTTTTAATTGTGTTTTAAATGTGTCTTTTTAAAGTATAAAGTAACGTGTATGAGATTCTACACATATTTTATATAATAATATAAATTTTATACATACATATAATATTAAAATCAATTTAAAACTCTTAGCAATTACATTTTGCTTTATACTATTTTTCACTTAGATTTATTTTTTCGAATTGTTTTATTTTTTCGAATTTTTCGTACAAGGCACCTCAACCGTTTGGCTATAGACCACTTGTGCAGCAAAAGTTTGGCTATAGACCTCCACAACCTCAACAATTTGGCTATAGACCTTCACAACCTCAACCGTTTGGCTATAGGCATCCTCAACCTCAGCCATTTGGATATAAACCACCACAACAGTTTGGTTACAAACCCCCTACTAATTTTAATGTTCCTCAACAACAAAAACCGCAATTGCAAAACACAGACGTTTCCATGCGTACAGCACAGCCTAAATCAAATGTGCCACAAGGTTTCAAATTTAATGAATTATGTACCGAAAATTATGAGCCTTATTACGAAGAGTATTACCCTAATTATGATGATGAATATAACTATGACTTAAATTATTATGACGAAACTATTGATTGCGAACAGCAAATGGAAACTGAAATTCAAGATGAAAATTTTCAGGAAATAGCCTCGAACAACAAGAAATCTTAGAACTAAATTTTGATTCTAATTTAAAATTACCTTATATTTACATAGAAGAAATAGACGCGAAAATGATGATAGACACGGGTAGTATGCGCTCTTTTATTAGTCCTAGGAAAGCGTACGAATATTTCAGTGACTATATTATTATAAGCAAAGAAAATTTCCACGTAGTCAGTACACATGCTACTAGTGCCCATGACGAAGTTATTGAAATACCACTTTTACCTACTTTTGTTAGTAACGACTGGCATAAGTTCTTTGTATACGATGTCGATATAAGATATGACGGACTTATTGGTAATGATCTATTACAACAATTAGGCGCTGTTATTGATCTGAAAGAACAAACCTTACGAACTAATTCTACTAGTATTCCAATTATTAATAATTATTTAAATTATAAAATTAATATACAACCACGTTCAGAACAACGTGTCAAACTACCAGTAGACCAATATTCAGGTGACGCTATTCTTGACTATCATGACTTTCAAAATGGACTACGAATGCCAAGCGCAATAGTAAATTGTAATCACGGATATGCATTTACAGTCATACAAAATACTTTAGACTGTCCAAGACAATTGACTATTACACGACCTTTTTCAGTGACACCATACAATAACTCTGAATGTAATACTAATTTTACTGCAAGCGACTCTACCATAGAAATAGACAAATTACTCGAGGAAAATTTAAATAAATTAAGACTCGACCACGCTAACGACGAAGAACGTAACAAAATATATGCACTTTGTAAAGAATACAAAGATATATTTTACTGTGAACAAATTCCTTTGACATTTACAAATCAGGTAAAACATAATATACGTACAAAGAATGAAGACCCCATATACATTAAACCTTACAGACAGGCACCTTTCGTTCAAAATGAAATTAGTAATCAGGTAGAAAAATTATTACATGACAATGTCATACAAGAATCGCATTCCCCATGGAGTGCTCCAGTTCACCTAGTCCCAAAAAAAAAGATGCATCTGGCGAAATTAAATACAGAATGGTTATTGACTACAGACGACTGAATGACATTACTATTGACGACAAGTACCCCTTACCCAATATCAACGATCTTTTTGACAAGTTAGGAAAGAGTGTTTACTTTACAACGCTAGATCTAGCAAGTGGATACCACCAAATAGAAGTAGAAGAGAAGGACAGACAGAAGACTGCTTTTACCACGCAAAATGGTCATTTTGAGTTTCTCAGAATGCCATTTGGACTTAAGACTGCTCCGGCGACTTTCCAACGTACTATGGATAACATACTGCGCGGTTTACAGGGACTGCACTGTATGGTTTACTTGGATGACATTATAATTTACGCAAATAGCCTTGACGAAATGATAAACAGTCTTAAAATTGTATTTGACCGACTTAGAGCCACCAACATGAAAATTCAGTTAGACAAATCGGAATTTTTGCGCAAGGAAGTACTTTATCTTGGCCATACTATAACTAAAGACGGACTAAGACCCAACAACGACAAAATAGATGCTGTTCTCAATTACCCATTACCCAAGACTACAACTGAGATAAAAAGCTTTCTCGGCCTCGTAGGTTACTATCGACGTTTTATAAAAGACTGCAAAAATTACTCAACCATTGACCGCCTGCTTAAAGAAACGAAACAAAATTATTATTGACCAAAGATACATAGACGCATATAATCAATGCAAGGAACTTCTGACATGACAAAAACTTTATTCTGACAACGGATTCGTCTAATGTCGCCTTAGGTGCTGTCCTATCGCAAGGACAGATTGGTAGTGACAAGCCCATTGCCTATGCTAGCCGTACTCTCAGTGATACAGAATCACGTTACAGCACTATCGAACGTGAACTACTCGCTATCGTTTGGGCAGTGAAACATTTTAGGCCCTACCTATACGGTCGAAAATTTTATATTTACACAGATCATCGCCCCTTAGTTTGGCTTCGATCACTCAAAGACCCTAGCAGTAAACTTTCTCGATGGCGATTACGCTTACAAGATTACGATTTCGAATTGATCTACAAGAATGGTAAACAAAATACAAATGCAGATGCTCTCTCCAGAATCAAACTTAATGCGTTATCCTCAGACGACGAAAATCAGTCTATGGCAGTTAATGTTGATGAAAAGGAAGATAATAATTTAAAAGAATACGTTAAAAGTGTAGTTGAAGACATAGAAAAGCTAAGTGGAAATAAACCGGAAAGAAAAAGTTCATCAACGATAACAATATCTGTATATCTTCTTCTAGTCGAACTGCGTCATGTAGTAGTCCTATAGAATTTTCTAAAAATATTAGAGACAGTAACCAAAATACTAATGATTATCCGATGCGATCAGTATCCAGTAAATCAGACGGAACTATTCATTCAGCCGTAGAGTTAGAATCAACTGGAATACCTATATTACATGAAGCAATAGACACCAAGCCCAATCAAATATTAATATTTTCATGGCTTAAAAATCAGATACATGTAAACAATTTATCACGTGAAAAACAAAAGATATTAGAAGTTTTCCATCTAAAAATAATCCCGAATTGGTAAAGGAATTTCTAAAGCAATACATTCAACCAAAACTTAAAGACTTTATTTACTTTGAGGAAGATGAACATCGTAAATTATTTAGTAATATAATAATCGATTTATTCAAAAAAGGGAAAGTTAATTTTTATGAATGTACGGAAAGGGTTATTTTTATAGAAGACGAGAAAGAACAGAAGGCATTAATTTTGAAACATCACGAAGGAAAGTCTTGCCACCGTGGTATAAAAGAAACGTTACTTAGATTGCGTAGAAATTATTATTGGGATAGAATGCAGGAAACCGTAACAGCCGTAATAAATAGTTGTGAAGCATGTCAAAAAACAAAATATGATAGAAAACCTATAAAACCTTTTTTACAATTAACGCAAACCCAGGACGCGCCATTTCAAGAATTATTCATAGATCTGTTTAGTATTGAAGGTAAAACTTATTTAACTATCATTGACGCATTCAGTAAATTGGGTCAAGCAATCGAAACTCAGGGAAAATCAACTCCTGAAGTAACGAGAGCACTTATGAAATATTTTTCTTATTACGGTACTCCAAAAAAGATAAGCTCTGATCCCGGTACTGAATTTAATAATGAACTTATTAAAGAATTTTTGAATTTACACAAAATAGAATTTCATATTGGAACACCAAACAACCCTAATTCGATGGGCCTTATCGAGAGGTTCCATTCTACTTTAATTGAAATATACAGATTGGCTAAATATGAGAAACGATGTACTGACGCGGCCTCGGTTATGACCTATTCTGTTTTGGCATATAATCATACTATTCATTCTGTTACTGAGCTTACTTCATTCGAAGTTGTCTTCGGGCACACTGACTCAACTAGCCCTTTTAGCATAGAATTAGATAAGCGTTACTTCCAAAAATAGTAAAAGATCATGCAAAAAGAATAACAACTTTATAATATGAACACTAGGGTGGTCCACCGATATAGGGGAAAATTTTTTTTTTCAAATAGAAGTTTCGCCACCCTCCCATTTTGTTACACCAATCATACTTATTATATATTTAAAAAATCAGCTTTCTATCTTATGTAATAGTGGATGCTCAACGGCGATGAAAATATTAAAATTTTAGTAAAATATTCAAAAAGGGTATGTGCAAAAATTTCACTACAGGTACATCAAAGTAAGACTTTTTATTGTAATAAGTAGTTAAAAGGCACATAAAATGAATGATCAAAGCAAAAACTAATTTATGTTATTGTAAAAACTTTTATGATCAATCTAAAACTGAGTTAGTTAACTCCTTTTTAGAAGTTTCAGTAGACACAAGTTGCATGTTTTTTTTCAACTAAATGTAATAATATATTGTTTTTCTTCCTCGTCCTTAGTGAGCAAGCTATTGTAGTCTTCAAATAGTTTCACACCCCCTTCCGCAGCCTCTTTAATAACAAGCAATTATGCAACTTTTGCTTTAAAGATAATCAGCATTTTCATTCCAAACCTCAGATGGTAATTGCAAGAAAAAGTCCTTAAATCTAGTAGAAAATCTGTTTTTAGCGAACTTTCCGACGCAAAAGTATATAATGTGTATCAAATGACAGTTAACGACTGCCACCTCGTTCTGGACGAGAACTACGATCAGCATTCATTTGATGAACTGTGGCCATTTTCTCGCCACAAAAAAGCTTGTCGGAAAACAGAGCAAAGATAATAAGTTCGTCTGGCAAATACCACAGGTGACGCTTTAAGACCTTCCTTGCAGCTTTACTTATTTCAAAATCAATGGCATCGTACAATTATAACTTCTTTTAAAGTAACAAGTCATTTCTTGGTGCATCTGTTTTTAAAGGCGTTTCAATACAAGTCTTGGTGTGTTTATGAGCACCAAAACTAATTAATCGAGCTATTAGCTGTTCTTAACTTTTAATTACTTAGATTATTCTTTTAAGGAATTATTTGTACAATAACTGTCTGTGTAAATAATGCCTGAAAAGAAAAAAAATCATAGCATAACTCAATTTAGACATCCATCGAGCGTGGTGTATTGGACCTGGGGCCAGCCAATGAATTTAGAAGGTGGTTTGTTCAAACGATTATAGTGAGTTCAATTAACTCCTTGTAGTAATCGCTAACTTGTTTTTCCCCAGCTTTTACGATGGTAAGAGTCTCAAGTGTGTTCAGGGCGAAATTTTCCGTATCCGAATTATCAATCAGACTATCATACTGCTTTTTCGAAAAAGTCTCCCATGTATCACTGAATCTCTTGAATAGTGGTATTTGAGGAGAGCTTGACTGACTAAAGCACAGTGATTATGACTATAATTATGAAGATTTTTAATAAATTTCTCTATGCAATGGTCTAATTGTCTTGTCGAAATTCCCGATTTTTTCCATATTTCCACCACATTTTCAATAAGACCGCGCGCAGAATTTATCAAATTTATATGTTCAATAATTAAGTGGTGATGAAGAAGCAAAACTTGCCGAAGAGTAAGATGTTGATTGAGCCTTGATAAGGGTTCCACATCTCAACAACCCAAAAGAAAAATATCGTGGTTTTGTCGAGTTATTGAACATATTTTGTCCCTATTTTATGTAACAAAACACTTTTTTTAAATATATTTTTTAGTTTTAAACACTTAAACAGTCATATATATATAATGAATTAGCTTAGTTTAATACCCAAAAAATACCTATAACAGTGAAAGAAAAATTTGCACTTTTCACAAAAAAATCTAAAATATAACTGCTTTGAGCACCCACTTCCACTAAAGCTACCTTGTTCAAATTTTGCAACGTTATTATTTCAAATACGTGTAACAAATTAAGCCCATGGCGAAAGTGATAACTAAAAAAAAATTTTTTTGGACCACCCTAATGAACACTTAGCGGAAAAAATGGTTACTATTAAAGAAAATAATAGAGCTAGGAAAGGTGGTGAAGGCGATGTAAAGTTTAAAGAAGGCGATACTATTTTCGGTAAAGATGTAAATAAACGTAAAAGTAAGGACAAACCGCGATATACGAAAGCTAAGGTCACAGGTGAAGCAGAGAGAAACGTTTTACCCATAAAAATAGGTGATAGAGATACTAAAATTCCTATTAAAAATATAAAACGCCCTCCACAGGTGCGTCGTGTTACTGATGACAGTGACAATGCCGTCGCTGGCCCTTCATCTTCAAACCCTTGAAGGAAATCCAGGAATACTGCCGGTGAAACAAGGCCAAGCATATTTCCAAACCGATCATTGGACTATTGTAAAAGCTATCAATCTTGAACAGATTTATAGAGATTTACATTATATATCTACAAACTATCAAAAACTTTGTAATTTAATCGATTGGAATGCATCATATTCACAGGAAATCCTTAGTATAAAATTACATACAGAGTCTATACGCGATATAACTATGGAAAAGTATCAGCAACTTGTACCATCTAAACGCTTTAAGCGTGGCCTAAATAATCCATTGGGTTCTATTATAAAAATGATACCATGATGATGCTCTACAATATGATAAACTTATTTCAAAACTAAATCACAATCAAATCATTATATCTAAAAAGTTAACTCTGGTCTCTAAAATGTTTGATAGCTTTATAAATATCACAGAAACAGTTGAACAGAATACAGTTAATTTTCATAACAGATTGACTAAAATTGAAGTACTAATTAAAGATTTAACTGTCCAACAAAATAATTGGAATTTTCTAACTTATATAATTGGGTTATTCAATGTTTTTATGAGTAGCTTTCGTACAATATTTATTAGATTAAGTGAAATTGAAACTGCACTAGCACTAAGCAGGATATCCATTTTACATCAATCAATTGTAAACTCTTCAGAACTTTTATATCATTTAAAATTAATATCTGAATCTGAGAGTCTAGTATATTATCCCAATGAATCAAACTTGTTAAAGATAGAAGAGATTATAACTGTCAAAACTTTTATGAAAAATAATCAAATAACATTTATAATGGAGATCCCACTTACTGATAATGCTACTTATAATTATTATAAAATATATTCCTTACCAATATTCCATGAATCTGATAATAAAACCCTTACTATCTTCCCAAAATACCCCTACCTATTGGCGAAAGAAAGTACATACTTACCAATCGTAATACCGTGCCGATCATTCTCTGCTGGCAGCCGCTTCCTGTGCACTGCAGAAAATCGAGTTCCTTACTATGAACTTACCTGTATTGAGCAGCTTATGAATTTTGAAGATGACCTTTCTCGCTGCAAGCAACACCCAATCCAAATTGAAGAGGTCAGGGTCCAGCAAGTTTCCGTTGACAATTGGATTTTGTACAGTAGACTGAGGACTACGCTAGCAAAACATTGCAACAATGTGGTTAGCAAGCAGCTCGTATTTGGTACTTACCTTATGACCATTGACGAATCCTGTGAATTGGAGATCCGTGGCATTCACATCCACCATCGCATCCTCGTAGAAACAGAAAGAGTGGAAAGAATTCCAATCATCACCTTACCCCAGTTACGAGCGAACGCGACTCTATCCAGTACACGTGCACTTAACATGAAAGACGTAAGCTTGGATGAAGTTAAATATATGGCGTACTCATTAAAACATAGTGAAGTGATTGAAAGTGTTTTTGATGAAAATAAAAGTAGCTTCAGTGCGTCTTTAGTGTACGTAACTTTAGGTTTAGTCATATTAAGTATTTTTGTGTTTTCCCTTTATGTGTTTCGGCTCAAATTGTTGAAATATACGTGTTATAAGAAAAATTATCGGAACCAATCTCAAATCGATTCTCCCGATAATTTTCCTCTTAAGGTCGGAGGAGTTATGGTAACACCCACACCTTCAGCCTTAGATTAAGTTTAGAATATAGTTCATGCTTAGCCAGCAGAATGCTGACAATTCTTAGAAGTAAGATAAGCCGGGCCCAACGGATGTGTCTCTCCTGAGGGTCTAACGCTCGTAAACAACCTAGAATTAAAACAGCCTCCGAATCGGCTACACATATGTCTTTGTTTTAATTTCTCACATTATTTTAATTAAATTAGTTTTTAAAAAAAAATGTTTCCCCGCTCCGGAAACAAGAGTATAATAACAATAAAAACACTAACGACACAATACGGAACAGAAACAAGTAATAATAAACAACAGTTCACACACGACACGACGAACACGACCGCCGCTGCTGTCCAGAGCAAACGTGTATTTGGTTCGAGTAAGATTCTCCTAAGTAGTGCTCCTCAATCCTGATATCTCGGGTACAACAAATAATGGCTATTGTGGTGTGAACATTACGGTGTGGCTTGTGACTTTAACAACCAGTTTGAGTGACAAGAACGGCGCGCGGCGCGCGTAGCGACGCAGGACTAGTGCGGTCGCTATTGCCTACTTACTCGCACAGCGGGTCTGCGTTCAAACAATACCAAGCGACTGATCGCGCTGTTTTACTTGTTTACAAAAAACTGCGAGTTTAAAGGGTATAAGTATAAACAATACACACTTATAAACTAACAATGAGTACGAGGCAAACTCCACCCGGAAGTCCGGGTACCTTAAATCCTTTAACCAAATACTCAAAGGTAGCATCTGAGTATATAACTAGTGGCGGCTCACAACCCGACTTGTCAAAACTAAGTGAAGAATTGAATGAAGCGCAAATTACGTATCGTAAGCGTAAACAACCGTTTGAGCATGAATGCGCATGCTCCGATAAGATAAAATTAATACGAAACGATTTATCAAATGTTTCTTCATTACTGGAAAAGTACATCGGTTCAAACGCACAGTTAATAACACAAATGAACGCAAGTATAGTCGAAGTAAAAAGTGAATTGGCTGATTTAAAGGTGTCGCACGAACAAACAAAAAAAATCACCACCAACGCAACAGGTATTAGCTTAAAAATTCAAGATATTCAATCTACCACGACAAAACTTGCCTCAGAACACAGTAATATAAAGAGTCAGTTAACTCAGTTTGGAACTAAGATTGATATCTTAGTTTCAAACTGAGAATAGTCAAGACAAAATTAAGTGTCTGGAAACTGATTTTAAACAATTAAAATTAGACCAGCTACCCTCTCAAAGTCAACCGTACGGAAACGAACAAATATTTAAGGAGTTCCAAGATCGCAATAAGGGACGAAATATTGTCATCATAAATGGTATATTGGAGCAAAGCGCTACTAACGTACAGGAGAGAATTTCAAAAGACGAATCTGAGGTAATGCGTATTACAGCATGCATAAGCGAGAACATACCCAGACCAAATAAAATCTATCGTATTGGCAAGTACAATGAATAAATAAATAAATAAATAAATATTATTGGACAACTCACACACGGTCATTTGATTCCAAACTAAGCAGAGCTTGTACTATGGTAACCAAATAACTGATAAACATACTTATATACTTCTAAATACATACTTATATAGATACATTAACATCCAGGCTCAGAACAAATACTTGTGCTCATCACACAAAGATTTGTCCTGGGTGGGATTCGAACCCACCACACGCGGCGCTACGGTTGTTGCGGCGAGGTGACCGCTTAAACACCTGCGCCAAACGTGCAGTGGTTTAAGCGAAAATACGTAAAGTCAAAGTCTGCGACGATTATCCAGAACCAGCAATGAAGCCGCAATAAAGGAAAGCTGCCAGAAAATATTAAAATCTATTCTGACCTAACACCAGCTCAACAAAAATATATTTCCAGAAAATAAAAGATGAGTTAACGACTCGAACAAAAAATGGAGAAACAGATCTCACTAGTAAATATGTCAGCGGTGGCTCAACCATTACAAAACAAACTCCAAAAAACTCCATAGAATAGTAATAGATAAAAACCTAACAAACTCCATAACTTATCAAATTGTTGATGATTACCAACAACTGAAAACTGGAAAATCACGTTTATCTTTTCTTTACCTAAATGCACGCAGTATACGGAAAAAAGGAAAATTGACGAATTAAAATGTATCATATCATAAGATATTATAATATCATAAGATATATCATAATCATAAGATATTATAAAGCTGAAGAGTTTGTTTGTTTGTTTGATTGTTTGTTTGTTTGTTTGTTTGAACGCACTCATCTCGGGAACTACTGGTCCGATTTGAAAAATTCTTCCAGTGTTAGATAGCCCATTTATCGAGGAAGGCTATAGGCTATCATCACGCTACGACCAATAGGAGCAGAGTAACAGTGAAAAATTTTACAAAAACGGGGAAAATTATGATTATCTTAAGTGACGCAAGCGAAGTTGCGCGGGTCAGCTAGTGTATCATAAGATCGATACCAACAACTGTACACTGCATTTTACTTACAGAAACTTGGATACAAAATGAAAATCAAAGAACAATGGCAAAATCTCATACATCATAATCACTAATTTTAAAATGTTGCGTCTTCAAATAAAACAAATGTTATAAAATGCAGCATTAATTCCTGATTCTAAATATATAAATGTTTTCATCGGGCGTGCCGGAAATTTTTAGTAATTTGAGTTTATATTTTTACAGGTTATGTTTTCATCGCGTCATTAAAATGTTAATATTTTTGTCAAATATTGTTTGAATGTTATTATTTATTTATAATATCACCCCTGTCGTTCAACGACGGGGCGTATATATTTTTTTATACATACTTTCGAGCAGTTATAGCCACAAAAACAAGACAACTTTAACTACCTATGAAACGTACGGTATCTTCTGGGTCTTATGTCTACATTTCCAATTCTTTGCCTCAATATAGAGCTGAATTATAGTTGTTGTTCAACCATTTGTAGCCACCTTCAGTCCGGCAAATTTCAATTGAGTATTATTATTTAGGTTATCAAATAGTATAAATCAGCTTGGTATGTGACAAGGGTAAATAAAAAATGAAAAGATTTTACATTATATTATTATATTTATTTCATCCACATCTCTTATTATAATTTCATCTAAAAGTTCAGCTGGTGTTATAATATTATGTTGATGCCTGGCCCATCCCAAGTACCAGTCTAAAGTCATGGTATGCGCACAGCAGCCTATATATAGTACGCATACCCACCAGGCAACTGCATTAGTATTCTAGGATTCCCGTCCGACCGACGTTATTTTCAATGAGTATATATGTCGGAGCGCCAGCATCGAGGCGCTATATCTTCGTACAATCTAATTAAAATTAGCTTGATTTGATTGTTAAGAAATAATTTAATGTAACGGAAACGTCAAGTGTTTACACTTGGGTGTGGTCGGTACAATGTTGGCAACACAGGCAGATGACGGTTGGCATGTCACAATAGACAGCTGTCACTCAGAGGTATGATCGTTGGAACGTTAGTGTGGTTAGAGGATTCATCGTTCGAACTGTAGCCCTACCATGAGTTGGCGTAGTTAAAAACTAGAGTAGTTAACGTGAGAACGCAACTACAACAGTGGGCTCAAATAGGGAAAGAATGAACGACAAAGCCAATCTACATTCACTGTTGTTTAATTTAATTACACGTTATTAAATATGGCGACCCATGGTAGCAATTTTGGTACCTTAACTATCTGCTAGAGGCGCTGTTCGAGTTTTACGAGAACTACAGTGTCTCCGGGAGACTATAGTTACCAACTCATGGTAGCGCTACTGAAGGGAAAACGGTCGTTGCCACGTTGTACCGAACTCACCGCGTTTCTGTCTTGCATCCAGCTAGATCGGTTAAATCCTAGTCTATTTTTGTGCTGTGATTATTGTAATGGACAAATACACCAGTGAGCTAAGTCTAGTGCGTATTATTTTGGACTATTCGCCATTACTGACCAATCTGATAGCGAGGTACCCTATATGCCTTCGATATCAGAAATGGATTGTCAGGATACAACCCCATACAACACACCGTACCCCGACATCAGAACTGGAATGAGAAGACCACGCACCACGTGCTTTGAACTTTAATGCACCACGTACTATGGGATGAGAAGACCACTCACCACGTGCTTTGAACTTTAATGCACCACGTACTATGGGATGTGAAGACCACATACCACGTGCTATGGACATTCACGCACCGCGTACTATGGACATCAACGAACGTGCTATGGACATCAACGAACCACGTGCTTCGAACGTTACCGCTCCACGTGCTCTGAACCATGACATTAGTGATGACATGCTTGTGCGTGCTATGAAGACATCAGACATCTTTATCGGCTGAGCTACGACTACCCCATATTGATCCCGATAAATCGGAAGTGGATGCACGATCATGGTTTTCTACCGCAGCCCTGTGTATCAACGATGAACATGATCATGGTGCGAAGCGGATAGTTGCTTTGAGCCGTGCTTTGAATGGACAAGCCCCCACGTGGCTGTCGACGATATTTTTTTCCTGGAATGACGTGAAGTGACTTTAAGAAGCTCTTTATACAAAGATCTGCCTACGATTGACTCGGAGAAGTAAGAAACAGACGCAAGATCAAGCGGCAGTAGCGGCGGCGGCAGGCCAGGTGACGAGGGGAGCCGAGCGAGCGCTACGTCGATGTATGAGTCGTGCAACCATCATCATGTACTTACGAACGTAAAGGTGAATTGTTACGCTTTGCTTATGATTCTTGTGCTGAATGCTTGTTGGTAATAATTATACAGTTTTCCTACGAAATATGGTAGTAAAGGTTCTAATAATGTTGAATTGCAATTATTGGTATTGGTCAAAGACGAGTGTTCAGTACAGAACAGATTTTATGTTGTGTAGCGATTATGAGGATGATCCTCCCTTTATTAAACAAAAGTCTTGTGTGTTATTCGGTCAGTCATAGTTTGTAGTGCTTGATGCATTTTAGTAAGATTTAACTTCTGTTGTGACTGACGTAACTGGAAAGTACAGGATTAGACTTTAACAAATGTTGAGCGCATTTTTAGTTTTTCATTACGGGCTAACGACATGTTTGACCACAGATGAACTAAAGATTATGTTGATTAAGTTGAGCATAGAAATATGCGAGGTTGTATTAGAAAAGTAATAGATAACAAGTTCAAAGAACCTTTTGAAATTATTGAGATTGTGGATAGATGTTGGTTAGACGGAGGTCATGTACCAGTCGATATAGATTTTGATGATAATGAGATTGATGAGTTTGTGGTGAAGGTATTCAAACGAGTGAAGGTTTCTGTCGACCGTATTGAGTGGTTCGACTTTGGAGAAAGTCGTGGTCTTGAGAGACCGTATTGAGTGGTTCGACTTTGGAGAAAGTCGTGGTCTGTGGAGACCGTAGTGTAGTCCAAGAGGGATGCACGTGTGAGCAATGTGATTGCTCGTCGGCTGGAGAGCCGTGGTGTTAGAAACTTTACTCGGGGATAACTGTCAACTAAGAATTGTTTTTGTACAGTGGTTTTAAAGATTGATTTGAACGGCTTTGGTACATGACTCAGGCTGATTGTTGTTAGTGAAACTATTTTGAATACAGTCCCAATGTTTGTTTCTAGAATGAGATTTAATTAAAAATCCAAGTGAAGCTCTTAAAACAGTTATTGAGATGGGCCCAGTAATTGTAGAGTTTGGGTCAGGAGTGGCCGAGTGTGACATTGTTCTGTCGTGTTCTGTCTAGTGTTCACAGAGTAACCATCACACGAAGACGTCAGACAGGAGATTATTTCAGTGCTGACGAGTAAACCAGTACTAATGATATACGATCCGGACTTGGAAGCAGAGCTACACACAGATGCAAATGCAATTGGGTATGGTGCCGTTCTAATGCAAAAGTCAGAAGGTAAGTTACAAGCTATCGCTTACTTTAGCAAGCGTACAACATCTGTGGAGTCTAGATACCACTACTACGAGTTGAAGACCCTAGCAGTTGTGAACGCAGTCAAGCACTTCAGACATTACCTTCATGGTCGCAAGTTATTGGTGGTAACGGACTGCAGTTCCCTACAGATGACACGCAAGAAGCTGGATCTGACACCACGTGTCCACAGATGGTGAGCCTATTTGCAGAGCTTCGACTTTGTTATTATTCATCGTAGAGGTAAGCTTATGTCTCATGCTGATACGGATCCGAAGCAGATACGTCTGAAAGACAGTGTTTCGCTATTCGGCGCACTAACGAGGGTTGTCGCGGACCAGGGACGATGTTTTGCTAGTGTCGAGACTTCAAAGATTACTGTGAGTCGGTAAATGTGAAGCTCCACTTGATTGCGACTGGTGGCTCGAGAGCTAGCGGTCGGGTCGAGCGCACGATGAGTACAATTGGGGGTCTACTTACGGCTGCTGAAACAGGTAACCGTTCATGACAGGATACTCTACCTCTACCTATGTGCAGCTTGCGCTTAACTACACTCAGAACCGCGTGACTAAGGCCAGTCCATTGGAGCTCTTAATTGGTAAGGTTGCGAGACCATTAGACATTATGTTGGCTGGTGATGCTGAACCTGAGGTTGACATTGATCAGGTGAGGGAACAGCTGCAGAGTTCGACAAGGTATGTTTCGATAGGATTAAAGCTAGCTTGAAGGCTTTCTCTGTTGGAGGTTACGTTCTTTAGAAAAACGCAGAACGTAATGCTTGCGATGTCCAGTCGTGTGAGATTCGCTCTGGCGAGAGGATCGACTTTGATGCTGTTGATACTGACGTGCCGTTGGCGAGTAAAGGTTTGTTGGTGGGTATCTTGATATCTTTTAAGAGTTCCTTTACTAATGGTGTTCCTATTAAACGCGATGTAGAGTAACTTTTTTATGGGTACATACCATGGACCACTATTCAACCAATTTAAATGAAAACTTTGCGTGGCATGAGTCACTATCGCTCGATTAAGGTGATAGTGACGCCCAGTTGTGAGATATCGTCGCTCAATAGAGTGGCATGAGTCACTATCGCTCGATTTAGGTGATAGTGACGCCCAGTTGTGAGATATCGTCGCTCAGTAGAGTGGCATGAGTCACTATCGCTCGATTTAGGTGATAGTAACGCCCAGTTGTGAGATATCGTCGCTCAGTAGAGTGGCATGAGTCACTATCGCTCGATTTAGGTGATAGTGACGCCCAGTTGTGAGATATCGTCGCTCAGTAGAGTGGCATGAGTCACTATTGCTCGATTTAGGTGATAGTGACGCCCAGTTGTGAGATATCGTCGCTCAGTAGAGTGGCATGAGTCACTATCGCTCGATTTAGGTGATAGTGACGCCTAGTTGTGAGATGTCGTCGCTCAATAGAGTGGCATGAGTCACTATTGCTCGACTTAGGTGATAGTGACGCCTCGTTGTGAGATATCATCGCTCAATATAGTGGCATGAGTTACTTTCACTCGTTTAAGGTGATAGTAACGAATGAGGCCCGTGAATTGATGATGGGCGGTAGTAGAGTTGATTTTAGCGTATAGAGTAATTGGTTTTCATTTCAATTTTGAGGCAGATGACGGTTGGCATGTCACAATAGACAGCTGTCACTCAGAGGTATGATGGTTGGAACGTTAGTGTGGTTAGAGGATTCATCATTCGAACTGAAGGGAAAACGGTCGTTGCCACGTTGTACCGAACTCACCGCGTTTCTGTCTTGCATCCAGCTAGATCGGTTAAGTCCTAGTCTATTTTTGTGCTGTGATTATTGTAATGGACAAATACACCAGTGAGCTAAGTCTAGTGCGTATTATTTTGGACTATTCGCCCTTACTGACCGATCTGATAGCGAGGTACCCCATACGCCTTCGATATCAGAAGTGGATTGTCAGGATACAACCCCATACAACACAACGTGTCCCGACATTATACATAATATTGTTTTCGTGAGATATGTCTGTACTAAATTATTCCTCTAATTAATGTAGTCTCAGACGTCTCAGTACTGCCTCTAAGATTATATTCAGTGGAATTGATAGGTTTACAGCTTGCTTCAATTCTATATCCGCCATGGAAACGTACATGCTCGCCATAGTAGGAGCGAGCTTGCCTTACTTGATACGTTCTCAAGGCGAATAAAATCAGATTCCTGTACTCTAGGGTAGGGAAATATAAAACATAGCTGACCCGCGCAACTTCGCTTGCGTCACCTGAGAGAATGGGTCAAAATTTTTCCCGTTTTTGTAACATTTTTCGTTGCTACTCCGCTCCTAATGACCGTAGCGTGATGTTATATAGCCTATAGCCTTCCTCGATAAATCTAACACTGAAAGAATTTTTCAAATCGGACCAGTAGTTCCTGAGATTAGCGCGTTCAAACAAACTAACAAACAAACAAACAAACAAACTCTTCAGCTTTATTATATTAGTATAGATAGTATAGATTATTTCGATCCGCAGTGATGATACTTTGACTTCAGAACGCCTGGGAATATTTATTTTAAAGTGTTCATAATAAAGAATTGGTATTTCGGTGGTATTTGTTCGTAATATTTGGTTTTTCATGTCAACGTTAGCGTCTAGTTGTTTTAGCAAATCTATGCCTATTAGGCCGTCATAGTCTTTGTCAACTTTATAAACGAAAAACTTATGAGTAAGATCTGTTTGAAAGGTTTCCGTAAGCGGTATATTTGCTACTTCCGTGTGTTGGCTACAACCATGTGTGCTAACTACTTGGAAAGGCTCTTCATACGTATTATAAGGAAAATATTCATTTATTTTTCCGGATTTATGAAAGAACGCGTACTGCCAGTATCGATCATAAAAATAGCGTCTAGTTCTGGTATTTCGATATGAGGTAGTCTATGAGCTTGCGAATAGTTTAAATTGATTATTTCAGGTGATCGTCCGGTGAGGCTTCTATGGTAAAATTTTCCTCATTTTCCTCAGACTCTACGTAATTTTCGTACATTTCCTGATTGTCCATATCTATACATTCGTTATATGTTTCATAATCCTCATATTCGTCTATGTTATTTTGTTTTACTGCCGTTCGCATGGAGACGTCCGTGTTAGGCTTAGGTGTTGTATTTTGCGGGAAACGATTCTGATTTAATTGATTTGATATCCCGAATTTAAATTGCTAATTGGGATTTTGTTTGGAAAATCCGCTTTGTTTATAATTATTAACTGCTCTAGGCAATTGTTGTTGCGGGTGACGAAATTGATTAAGTTGTCCTAACTTATTAGGCTGAGGGAATCTCATCTGGTTATTAACGGGATTATTTCTATAAAATAGATTAGGGAATGTTTTATGCTGAGAATTTTGTGGAATATTATCATTAATGCCGAATTTAAATTGACTTTGTGGCGTTGGTATGATAGGTTTAAATTGCAATGGTTTATGGTTCGATTTATTTTTAGATTGATATTGCGTTTGGAAATTGACCTCCTCCGTTACGACACTTAGTGCATTTTCCAGCGAGGTGCATTTGTTCAATCTTACGAAACGAAGCATTTCCTCGGGTAAGTTATATAAGAATACGTTTAACGCGGTATTGTTGTATATAATGTACTTAGCTGCTTTGATGCCTTCGTCAGTTAAAAGGTTGACTTTAGATATTAAGGATGATCTTATATTCTGGATTCTATGACAGAACTCAATATACGTTTCTCCTTGTTTTATCTTAAGATTTTCTAATTCTATGGCATTACAGGTTTCAGTGCGTGGATCGCCAAAATGCTGTACAAATAATCTTTTTAACTCCTCCCATGAAAACACATTTTCTCTTTCACTAATTAATATGGCCGCTTTGCCTACTAATCTGCTGGTAATGCAGTGATATAAATAGATATCCTGAGCAGGATTGTTTTCCCCTCTAAATGACTTAATTACATATTCACATTTATTTTATAAATGTTTAACAATTTCCCGTCGCCATCAAAGCGTGGGATAATCGCTTGAATTTCCTTAGGAGTAAGTTGAATTGTATTTGTTGGCTCATTTGTTGCCATTTTTACAAATATATATAATTTTAAGGCAAAAGATTAATAAAGTATATTCGGCGATTTTTGTCCGATATATACGCTTAAACTAAGTGTAAATTCGGCTATGTTTGTCCGAAAATACACGTTCCTATACTAATTGTAGATTTCGCGATTTTTGTCGAAAAATACAAGTAAATACTATAACTAATTGTAGATTTCGCGATTATTGTCGAAAAATACAAGTGAAAACTATAACTAATCGTAGATTCCGTGATTTTTTTTCCGAAAATACGAGTGGATATATCAACTTGGCGATGTTTGGTCCAGTTAGATATATAAGGATAGACACGGGGTTATGGAAACAGTATAAGGATTTACTCACAGTAATCTGCTGCTGCCCATGCCGAGTTGCTGTCTTGAACGGTGTTAGCGAGATGCTGCTGCTGCCCGATGCGGTATTTGACGAAATTTGTAAGTTCTTCGAATCTTAGTCAGGCTATTAGTTGCCGCGGAGTACCGATTTTTGTGTACGGAACGACGAACTTTACGCGAACTTAAGATCCGACCCGACTGCGCCAGTCAAATTAATGCACAGAGCTTTATTTTAAAAAATATATTTATTTAATTAAAACAAAGGTGTGCTCGCAGAGCATCAAGCCGAGACAATTACAGGAACAGATCTGGATTATGGTACAAATGACAAAGCTTTGATACATATGGCTTTAGTCCCGTGGTATCCGGTATGGCGTGATACATACAATCATGGTATTAATGAATGGTCTTAACAGTGAACAAGTAATCGTAAATCAAGTGGTTATAGTTTTGGCGCTCATTAAAGTTACAGTAATTGACCAACTAGCATTTGACACCGTAACTCTAACCCATTGATTATTGTTCTCTAACCTATTGATATTGTTTGTAGAGGCCTAGCAGGATGCATGACTAGCTATTCACAAAAGAAAACACGTGTTGTATTTAATCTACTGTGAATCTATCGATACTGTTATCAGAATGAAAAAGGAATATCCCAGGAGTTGCTCCTATAATGATTATCACATATACGAGCCCGTTTGGGTACATAATATTTTTGATCATGTACCTAAGTGGCACGTAACTTGTCCGATATGTTAATCAATCTAGTATTTCTGCAGTTGGGAAAAATACAGTAATTGAGACAGTTTGGTGCCCTTCGATAATTTGGCAAAACTAAAGTATCATTACTGACAATTGAAATGGATTCAGCTTCTATTTGAGATTGAGGCTGCTCGTCATCATTTCCTGCTGGAACAATAATCGGTTCTATTGGAAACGATTCAGCTTCTATTTGGTGTTGAGGCTGTTCTTGAACATCTGCCGGAACAGTAATAGGTTCTATTGCTGGGGTAGATCTGGCATTATCCACAACATTTCTACGACGAGCTTCTCTTTGAGTGCGTAACCAACATGCATGGCAAACCCGATCTGATGTTGATACCTGAAAATCAAATATTAAAAAAATACATATTTTTAGAATAAAACTAGCCGTTCGCCGCAGGTTACACGTGCGTGCTTCTCCGCTACCTTGCATGCCCTCAATAAATGTATTAAACAAATTTTTAGGCGTGCAAGGTCCTCACGATGTTTTCCTTCACCGTTGGAGCATGTGATAATTATTTCTAATAGCTGACCCGCGCAACTTCGCTTGCGCCACATAAGAGAATCATAATTTTCCCCGTTTTTGTAACATTTTTCACTGGTACTCTGCTCCTATTGGTCGTAGCGTGATGATATATAGCCTATAGCCTTCCTCGATAAATGGGCTATCTAACAGTGAAAGAATTTTTCAAATCGGACCAGCAGTTCCTGAGATTAGTGCGTTCAAACAAACAAACAAACAAACAAACAAACTCTTCAGCTTTATAATATTAGTATAGATAGTATAGATTACTAGCTGACCCGCGCAACTTCGCTTGCGTCAAATAAGAGAGAATGGGTAAAATTTTTCCCCGGTTTTGTAACATTTTTTACTGGTACTCTGCTCCTATTGGTCGGAGCGTGATGATATATAGCCTATAACCTTCCTCGATAAATGGGCTATCTAACACTGAAAGAATTTTTCAAATCGGACCCGTAGTTCCTGAGATTAGCGCGTTCAAACAAACAAACAAACAAACAAACAAACAAATAAACTCTTCAGCTTTTAATATTAGTATAGTATAGATAAGTATAGATACACACATAACTTCGAAAAGTCATTGGTGTGTTGCCTCGGATTCGAACGTTTAAGAAATTTCTCGAATTCGAAGTGGTTTAAGTTAGCACCTCCCCAGGCTAGTGGTCGCAGCACTAGCGTGGGAGGTGCTAACTTAAACTACTCGGCTAGCACTGCTATATATAATAAAATATATTTTATGTCTTTGTGTGTATATTCAACTGCACGTTTGGCGCAGTGGTTTAAGCGCTCACCTCGCTGCAACAACCGTAGCGCCGCGTGTGGTGGGTTCGAATCCCACCCGGGACAAATCTTTGTGTGATGAGCACGACTATTTGTTCAGAGCCTGGATGTTAATGTATCTATATAAGTATATATTTAGAAGTATATATGTATGTTTATCAGTTATTTGGTTACCATAGCACAAGCTCTGCTTAGTTTGGAATCAAATGACCGTGTGTGAGTTGTCCCAAAATATTTATTTATTTTTATATTTAAAAAAATATTTTATTTATTTTTATTTATATAATATAGATAGATATACCTATATGTAAATACATAAGGTATACAAACCTGTTTTGGTGCAATTGTATTCTTAATGATATTTATTATAGATATTTGATGTTGAGAGGGATTATCTCTTAATACTTTATCACTTTGTCTTCGTATAATTGAACAACCACACAACAAACACACATGACTGTGTGAGGCTCAGTATTGGTAGCACCACCGTCTTGGAAACTTCTATTTACAGCTGCAAATGCCAAATCTCGGCATGTTTCACACACCTCATCGTCTTCAGTTAGCTAAAAAAAAGCAGCATAAAAAAGCAAGATAAAAATTATGAAACCTTACGATGGCCTTTTAATTCTCAAGCTGACACTTGTACTTATGGACTTAAAACAAAAAGAGATTTTACTTACGGTTATTGGATAAACCCAGCTAGTGAGCAATGTAACAACTCTCATATTCTGTT
The DNA here is from genome assembly GCF_050436995.1 of Anticarsia gemmatalis. NCBI lineage: Eukaryota > Metazoa > Arthropoda > Insecta > Lepidoptera > Erebidae > Anticarsia > Anticarsia gemmatalis. The sequence continues at coordinate 9,857,303 of NC_134775.1, forward strand.
CCAAAGCAGGGTATCGGCGGAAGCTATTCACACATATGTGACAATTCACACACAAAATTCGAGTCAGCCTGACACGACTACCCATACTTGCAGAAATATTTTATTTTATTTATTTATTTATTTAAACTTAATATACAAATTTGTATAAAGGCGGACTTAATGCCAGGGGCATTTTCTGCCAGTCTACCTTAGGGTGATGCAGAGATTATTACGAAGGTGTTTCAAAGAGGAAGGAAAGTGAGTTAAGAAAGAGTGTACAAATAAATAATAATATAAATAAGCGATATGAGTGTAAATACATAAACATAAATAATATGTACATCAACATAATAAATATTACTTATGATATATAAAAAATAAATATAGATACTATAAAATATGAGATATATACAATAATAAATAAATATAAATATACACTAAGATAATTGTGACGATTCTGCAACTTTGTTCAACAAAAGATCCCGCACTTTGTTCTTGAACGTAAGACGGTTAGTGGACATCCTGATTTCAAGAGGGAGCGCATTCCATAACAGAACTGATATTAAACTACAGATAGACACACAGAATCCAAAAAGCAAGGCAATTGTCCGGGATGCGTGAATAGCACAGTCACGTAGATGCAAGCCAAATCGAAATCCGTTAGAGGGTGCAGGGTCAACAAAGAGAGCAGAAATCAGTGTCCTTAGAAAGTCCGAGTTGTTTTCAAATAGGTACGAAAAAAAGAAAAAGCACAACAGCACAGCAATACCAAGAATCACCAAACGTCAACGTCAAACAATCAAACGAAGCAGAAAATATCGTTACCATAGTTTAAAAACGTAATACTACTAAAATATCTCTGTTCACTGTAAATATATCTTTGTATGAGCAAAATAAATGAGAAGTTTTTAATTTATTAGTCATTGTTTTTAATAACTTGTCATAACAATATATTTCACGTTGAAGACTATTTACTTATTTAAACAATTAAATAGACAAAAACAACATAAATCTACTTATTGAACAACAAAGTACCGAATGGCAACATTTTTTTATCTAATGGAAATGGAGAATCATTTTTAGATAGTCAATTTATTACTTTTTGTTTGATCTATTAACCGATTCGTTGCGACTTGCGTTTTCGTAAACTTCTAGCTGTGGCGGCAAACAATGTATTCAAAACAAATAAATCTTTAGTTTGAAAGCACCTCATGAAATCTCAATTTGAGCGAGTTATATGATATTTAAAAAAGACACGCCTCTCGTGACATACGCCATATATAAAAGAATTGAATGGCACGCCTGTCGTGCCATCCGCAACGAATCGGTTAAATGTCGCCATCAGAAGTAAAAATGATATTCCTGAAATTCATACGATAATTAATAAAATACATTGGTAATATTGAGATTCGAAGACGCTCAAAAAAAATAAGTAATTTTTTTGCCATTGTTCTTTACAACTGCTACTACAACTACAGAACGGATGTCAGGGGAGGCGGAGTATCAGCCTATATCGATGCCCCCAAGCAATAAGTCGGTAATCGAAAAATCTAAATTTTACAGAAGAAAAGATTTACTGATTTTATTAAATATCTTTTGAACGAGTAGGGCTATTGCTGTCATTGATGTGTTAACAGAAAGCAAATTTTTGGCGGAATATAACAATAGCATTAAAATTAAATGCCTTTTATTAAATACCTTGTAACTTGTAATTAATAAAAATAGAAATATAAAAGACACAGTTGAAGTTTTTACGGGGTTATTGCCGTAATTTTACCACAAGAATAACTCGTAACTTCATATTATGGACTTCTACGGCGTTATTTTTTATCGTTAATACTTTTACGGAGTTATTGCGGTATTTTCCAATGATTGCATATATGGTATTGATAGATAACATAATTATTATGAGGAAAATTAGAATAACATTGTTATTGTTACCGATTGATACCGACTTTTTTTAAATAATAAAAGTGTAGTGGTGTAATAAAGATAAAAAAAAAACAATGATTTCTATTAAAATATAAGGAATATTTAATAAAATCAGCGGATTACATTTCCATCGTTATTGCGCCGCTAATGCTTGTCTTCCACTCCCTCGTTTTGGCTGTGTCTGGTTTCAAAAAGCGATGCGTTATAGAAATGCCAAAAAGTTTGGCAGCATACATATACATAGTAAAAATGTACCGTTTTTTTTTCTATTTTAAAAAAAGATAATAAAGCACTCCCGATCTCTGAACTGCCTCTCTTAGCTAATTAGTAATGCCACACATAACAATATCCTATTTTGCGTACGGCATCAAAAATAGTAAAATTGTAACATGGGTATTCCCTTTTGTAATGAAATATGCCTACTTCTGATTGAGGCACATTTAACACTTTCTGCAGGTCAAACACTGCTACTGTGACGTTATTTTTGTCAGTAGCTGTCTCTATTTCTGGATTTGGATTTTATAGCTCTTTTTTTTTCTTTTTTGTATAAATGGAGTCTTTGTTTTTCTTCCAGGCTGGCTTTAAAAGTGTCATCTGCTTGTTCATAAATGGAGCATGTGAAGCACTGGTCTTTTTTGGGTTTGAAAAATGAGTAGTTATATTGAGTTAAAAACTGTTTCGTAATGTTTTTTTGTTGCCATTACCACCATCAGTGTAGTTTTGTTGCGTAAACCATTCAGAATAAAAGCGATACATTTTGGAATTATTCAAGATTCCGGAAAGATATTCCTGATTTAAAGTCGCCCTCACATATTGCGGCTCAACTTAAGGATATTATTCAATACGACATGTGGTTTAACACAAGCTTCTGTCGCACTGTCTATTTTGTTAGGTCTATTGTTATGTTTTCCCCGTTTATCTTAAGTCCTTCATCTGCTTTCATAGCTTTTTCAATTGCCGTATAAACATATTCTCCAATTTGTAGGCTTTAAAAAATGTGTTTTATATACAGGAATTGTTTCATTATTTGAATCAGGCAAAAATAAATAATTGTAAGTTTGCGTGCGGTTGTTTAGCGTTATTTTTTTAATAGTTTGTACGTGGTCATATCTACTTATATACAACCATTAATGTTCGCGATTAGTTAGACTATAAAATTAATCAAATATAGCTTGTCGTTCTGATGGACTAAGTTTTTGGCTACAACCCTTTTTACACGCGCATCGGGACCATCTATAGATTTTTCTGGATAGTTTTTTGGGAATTGCACCCTTCGTAAGCTTTGTTGGAATTTTAAAGGATTTTATTTTTCTTACTACGCCACTCACTTCTGACATGCTTGCGTTTTTTAGCTAGTTTATTTTCCTTTTCCAATAAAGAGCGTTGTCCTTCCAGGTTCATTACTAGTAACTACGTCTTCAATGCTTACTAATAAATTCTGCTCAACCTCATGATCGCTTTCTGCTGTCATTATTATATCGTTGATTCCTTCTGATCGCTCTTCCGGTGTTAAAACCTAATTTTCTCCTTCTTCACTACTAGTTATTATTAAGTTTGGAGTGACCTCATATTCGCTTCTAATCGCACGTGAGCAATCATTAGGAGTTATACCGGTTAATGTGTCTTTGTGATTAAATGCTGAAATTTCTTGTGGTCTGGTCTTAGCGTGTCTTCAATTTTTTTTTAGTTACTTACTTGATTTTCGTTTTCAATGTCTGTTATAGATAAATCGAAGGTTAATGCTATATATATAATATATATAACTGCCTCTGTGGCGCGGTCGGTAGTATATGCGACTGCGGTGCGAGAGGTCTCGGGTTCGAATCCTGAGTCGGGCCAAAAAGTCTTTTCTGAGATTTTCTTAGAGATTGCCCGGAGTTGGGAAGTTGAGGTCGAAGACCTCCGTGCCTCGGAGAGCACGTAAAGCCGTCGGTCCTGCGCCTGACCTCTCGCTGGTCGTGTCGGTTATCCGTCCCACCAAACTATGAGAGTGATGGAATAGAGAGTGTACCTGTGTATTGTGCGCACACTTGGACACTATAAACAAAGTCCTGCACAGATGGCCAGTGTCAATGATACTGACCGCCGTAGCCGTATATCGGCTAGGAGGACATTATTATTATTATTATATATATTTCTGTCGAAGAAGCTACGAAATCTGCGTGAGTTAAATATAGTGATAAATTTGAAATTGTTGATGGAGTGCCTATATGGAGTGTTCTGGAAAACTTATTATTTTATTAATAGGCACTCCACCATATTAGGGCGTGGACTCGGAGCTTATTTCGACTCGTCTGGAGAAAAATCTTCATCGGATTCCTGATCGGGAGCATCGTACTTTTTTTCATTCTAGGTGTAATCGATGAAAATATAAAACAAATTCACAATATTGAAACATTGCGTACTTCAATGAGACAATACCAATATCAAATAACATTGTTAGTGTATATTATGGAATATGTATATTAAACTGTATTCAACAATAACTGTGTACTCACTCTTACTAAAAACGTCATGAAAATTATTTACGCCAATAACCCGGTAAACGTATATTGCCTAAATAAAATATGAATTGTTTTTTGTATGAATCTATAACAGGTTTTTTCCCAATGTATATTTTTTCTAAATTCCGCACAATAAACACGTGTGTCATGATATTATTGTAAATATCATTAGGAAAAATCTGGAAAAAATTGCCAAGGTGTATCCTATCCCATAGATGCCGAAAATGACATAAAAGCATAAAGCCCATAATAGTACATTACCGAGTTATTGTTTGGGGGCGTCGATATACATAATGATTTAAAACATAACCTAATTGAATCAATATATCAAGATGGCAATAACTATTTATGGGTGCATATAGACAAATTCGCATTAGATATTGGCGTCGTTTACAACCCTGATGACACGAATTCGGAACGGTTCTTGAATGTACCTATATGAGGCACAGTTACAACAACGGAAAAGAGCCATAGTATTTGGTGATATTAATATTGACCTCTTGAAACAAAGAATAAATCAAGAAGAACACAAAATACTAAATAAAATTAGTAAAACCTATTGCACAAGAGACTCAGCTTCCAAGAAATCTGTTATACACCACGTCAGCACAAACCTTAAAAATGAACAGTATAATTTCGCTATTATCAATTCGTCACTTTCAGATCACAAGCAAATCTATCTACAAATTAATAAAAAGTATCCAACAAAAATACGCTTAAACTATGAAAATATAAATAACAGTAAGCTTTAAGCTACGATCAAATTATATGGGCTAGAAAACGATATAAGCAACTACGAAGAACTAGAGTCCAGATTAAAGCAATGCTTAAAAGAAAATAAAGTATCAAGAACTAAAATTCTTAACCCACCGCAAGAAGAATGGGTCAATGACGACGTTATTACTGGTATCAGCAAAAGAAATCATTTGTATACCTAACACAAGAAGAATCGAGAAAATCAGATATTAGAAAAGAGTTTTAAAGTAATGAGAGACAAAATTGCGAAATTAATTCAATCTACAAAGAATGCTTATTTCTACAAATTATTAAAAATCCAAAAAAGATGTGGGACATTTTAAACAGTTTAGCAAACAACAAGATAAAATACACCAGAATATTAGAGGAATATTGGGCAAAGATTTGGAAATTGAGTTGTTTGTGAATTGCAATGCTATTGATATATTTTGCATAACTGAACGCTGGTTAAAAAGCAGTCAATTAGCCGGATCCACACCGGACGATCCAAAGCGCTCCGATCGCGCGCGGCATGGAGCGCGCTCCACGGAGCGTGAAGTGTAGACGTGCCGCGCGCGATCCATGTGCGCGGCGGAGAGCGCGCGCTCCTCGCCGCGTGCGATCCATTTGTTGTCGGTTTTTTGGTCACGCACTAAGGTGCCTCAGTCGCTTGGCGCGCGCGGTCTGGACGGTCGCGTGATCCGCCGTTATGGATAATTCGAAATGTATCCTTCTAATTGCCCTATATAGGGAGAATAAATGTTTATGGGATCCTAATGATACCAATTACACAAATAGAGGTGTAAGAGAAGATGCCTGGCGCAAAATTAGTCGGCAAATGAACAATATTCCAACAACAGAACTAAAGAAAAAAATGAAGTCTTTGTCGGGTGGCTACAGAAGAGAACGATTCAGAGAAAAACAGAGTCGTATTACCGGATCAGGTGAGAAATTATAGTTCCTTTTGTTTTATAATTATAGTTCAGTACATAACCTGCCACTCTTAGTGAAGCTTTAATTTTAATTTATTAGTAGTAATAAGAAAAATGTATTGCTTAAAACTCCACAACTAGTAACGTAACGTAACTTATACTCTTTAAAATATAGCTTGATTAAAATGACAGTTCTAAGCAAAACAGAGCACACAACTTTGTAGTGACGTCTAACAAGTATTACAAATTGAAACACGAAAAATCTGTCTTGTCTAGCATTATAACTATTTTTTAAATACAGATCCTCAATTAGAAATCAGAATAATTCAATACAATCAGCCTTTAAACTAAAAATAAGTACTATTTTCTTTAGTCTTAAAAATAAACCTAATAATTTTCAACCTCTCTACAAGGCTACGTCATGTTGCAAAAATTTTAGTGAGGAGACACAATAGAAAAGAGTAAATCATCTGATTAATCGTTAATCGCGAAGTACACTTTGATACTATTCGTGACCAAGAATTAATAATTAATCTCCAAGATTGTTCCAGCGATTCTGATGAGAGCGATGAGGATGATACTGATTTAGGATGCGCACTATTAAATGCGCATCCTATATTACTATCATCTTCATCCCTATCATCAGAATTGCACCATTAACTGAATAAATTAATTTTATTTAACTTTAATTTCATTGTTTTATTTAATTGATCCTAATTAATACTAAACTAGGAGAGGTCTCCGTGCGGTGTTAAAAGTAGGGCTGGTCGTCCTATACGAATTTGCTTAAACAATAAGATTCACAACAACAATTCGTAAAAAGCTAATTCAAAAATAATTGAATCGAATATAATTATTTTAGATTCGATTTTTTCGCTATCGATTTTGATCAATACTTCTACAACCCTAGTCAAAACAGTTTGACATCTGTCATTCTAATCAAGCTATATTTTAAAGACTATAGTTTGTAATAAAAACATATATTTAAATGTTAAAAAGTTTTGGGTAGGGGAGGGAATTGGCGGAAATTAATATTTCGCAGTTGTATTAATTTATTGTTTATTTCAGGTGCTGAAAATACTTACAAATCAAAATGGTTTGCTTACGACGAGTTTGCTTTCATGGCGGATAAGAATGACCCCGGGACAACAAGAGATACACTCGAACAGGTGAGTAACTTAACATATAATTTAATTTTGATTAAAAAAAACATAAAACACCACAGTAACCATTAAAGTATAATTGAATTATTAGAATAAAATGTATTTCTTATTATAATCTAGAACTAAGGGAGAGGGCAGTTTTAAATAAAATATATAGTTAATTGGTTAAAGTATAATGAACTGAACTACATATATTATATTCCTCTTAATGCAGCTAACCTAAAAAACATATAAACACATACAATTTACATATATAAGTTTATTTATTGGTACTCATTTTGCCAAACAATGGCCCCGCTTGTTATAAAGTGTCTTGCTAAGTGGGACCGAATATCTTTGGCATTTTGTGATGCTCTTCGTGGTATGGCATCTATTGGTAGTAGTGATGTTGGTGCCTGTTCCGTTCGCCAGCTTCCAGGAACTATTTCACCATTCCCCTGTATTGTATCAAAAGATACCGGTGATCTTAAATTAGAATTACTTCGTAAATAGTTATACAGGTAAACTGTCGCTAGCACGACTTTAGTTGCTTTTTCTGGCTCCAACAGCATTGGTTTACGCAAAACTCTGTAACTTGAGCTTAGTACTCCAAACGCGTTTTCTACAACTCTACGTGCTCTTGATAATCTGTAATTGAATATTCGTTCACTCGAACCCCTTTCTGGATCACCTTCATACGGTTTCAATGTATACTCATTTAATTGGAAAGCTTTATCACCAAGTATAAAATAGGGCACTTCAATTTTATAAGGAACTTGCAAAATTTTTGCCGATGGGATGTTTAGCTCCTTTTTTTCAAGTTTCTCATATAGCTTTGTGCTTTTAAACACGCCTCCATCTGATATTCTGCCCTTACTCCCAACATTCACATAAAGGAACCTATAATTTGCGTCTACTAATGCAAAAAGAACTATACTTGGAAACAATTTATAGTTATCATAGTCGTTGCCACTATTAAAAGGTGCTTGCAAAACGACATGTTTACCATCCATTGCTCCTAATACATGTGGAAAATTCCATTTTTCGTCGAATTCCTGAGACACTGCGAGCCATTCTTCTACATTTGATGGCATCTGAAAAAAGTGTAACTTTGATTAATATATTTTGTTATTGTTGTTGTTACAGGAAGAAAGTAATAGCACCACTGGTAGCGGAGAACATGCTATCAATAACAATGCTCTAGAAAACGTAGACAATCACACAATTGAGAATGGTAATAATCAAATGCAAGATATGAATAATCAGAGTATACTGACTGAACCTTCTGTACCATCTGAACAACCTGCTGCCCAACCTAATGTGCAAAACACTCAACACAATGTTCAAACCAAAAAAAATAATCAAAATAAAAGAAGAAGAAAAGCATCTTCACGTGGTTCCGAAGATATTATGATAACAGATGAATCCATTTCGGAAGCATTTCAACTACTTCATGAATGTGCTCAACCACAAAAAACAGAGACAGATTCATACACCGCTTTTGGACAATACATAGCTACCGAACTACGAAAATATGATCATATAACGTTAACTTATGTAAAACATGCCATATCTCAAATTATTTTTGAAGCTGACACAGGCAGATACAGACCAGAAAATTATGGATATTACTCTTCAACTTCATCATATACAGAACGACCTTCAGAATCAACAATGACTCCGCTCCCATCAACATCTTCTACTACTTCGACAACTTGGCAGCCTTCTCCGTCACCAAAATCACCAACAATTTAATTAACATAAATGTTACTTTTATATATTCTTAAGTATAAGCTAAGTTTAAAATAAAGAGTTTAATCTTTTATATATATATATAATTTCACTTACTTTTACATAATCCTTCAAAACGTCGATGATTGCTTCACAAACTTCAGGAACAATTTTTGATATTGACTGTTTGGACACTCTAAAAAGATACTGTAGACTGACGTAAGAATCTCCACTTGCTAAAAATCTCAATGTTATTAGTAGTCTTTCCTTAACAGTTATGGCATCACGATAGTTTGTATCATTCTTTCTTATTTTACTCTGCAATAGTGAACACAATAAGTCAAATTGATTTGCAGACATTCGTGCAAAATTAGCTTCAGCTCTATCATCAATTAACTCTTTGTAAAGTCGAGTCCCATATTCCAACCGGTTTTTAAAAATTGTTTTCACCCAATACTGTCTTTCTCGTTTTCGTAATTTTTGCCGGAAATATACAAGTAAAATGTAGCTTGCTGCTCCCACGGCTGTTCGTCGCCGTCGTTGCACGTGTGACTCCATAGCCAGACAAAATTCAACTGATTCAGTATGGATCGGCAGGAGCGCATTGGAGCAAGCAGTCAGGATCGCAAAAGATTGCTGTTGGATCGACCTAGAACGATCCACGCTCCACGCATTACGATCTTGGATCGCGGATCGCGGGATCGCCGATCCATTTTGGATCGTCCGGTGTGGATCCGGCTATTCATGATCAACTTCAACAATCACCAGGTTGGCAGTTCATTCAGCAGGGAATATTCCATCCATGGTGGTTCACTCATATTAATTAATAAACAGAAAGTACAGGGACCGTCATGATATTGTTTCTCTCTCTGTTGAACGGACTACCGAAATAGCTTGTGTAGAAGTAGCACAGTTTATTGTATTGAGTGTATACAGGCCTCCTTCAACATTGTATGATAGTTTTGAGAGTATTATGGAAGATGTTTTGAATACAGTAACTAAGTTGAACAAAAAGGTAATTATTTCGGGTGATTTTAATATTAATTTATTGGAAGAATCTAATTTATCTATTAAATTTAAAGCTCTCTTTCAATCATACAATCTGAAGTACTTGTTTTTGGAGCCAACAAGAATAATAACTGCCACTACAGCCACATGTTTGGATAATATTTTCACTGATATAATAGTTAATGATAGTAGAGTAATTAATCAACTAGATTCGGATCACTGTGGTCAATTTATTTCATTTACAAACAAGAATAAACACGTGACTAAAAGAAAAATCACAATTGTACCCAAATCCGCTAATCGTTTTGAAAGTTTTAAAAATAAACTTGCTTCTAATTTACCACTTATAAAAAAGCACAGAAATCTATCCTAATATTATGTACTAGCAGCCCATCCCGGCTCCGCGCGGGCATAATATTATAATAAAAGAAAATACACAACGTTTGACAGTGAGTTTCTAAAAAAATAACATTCATTAAAAGCAAAATACTAAGTAATAATTTATTTTTGTGAATATATTATTTTCTTATTTTTTGTATTTAATTTTTTTTTTATTTCATTTGCTTTTTTTATTTTTTTTCGTACTTTATTTTTCACTTGTATTTTTTTATTATTTATCTTTTTTAATTATTTATGCTTAAATATACGAATTGTTAAAATGTCATAACCGCAAAACAAAAGCCGTTTAATTTATTGAGTAAGAGTCTCCCTGTAAACAACGTTGACTCCCCTCCAGTACCTCTTCAACGCATAGCTAGCCAAGCGGAGGTTTTTTATTTTTTAAACTGTGGTGATATCTTTTGAATGGAATATTCGAATGTAATCATTTAAAAGGTGATATGAAGGTATTGTAGTAGTCTTAAAGAAAGATTTATTTATTTAGATAAGGATCAATACCTAGGTACGAATAAAGAGCTTACGAATAAAGGTGATACCTTTTAAATGATTAAATTCGGATATTCCATTCAAAAGATATCACCAGTTTAAAAAATTGAAAAATCTCCGCTCGGCTAGCTATGCGTTGCAGAGGTAGTCAGCGTTGTTTACAGGGAGGCTCTTACTCAATAAATTAAATGGCTTTTTTTTGCGCTTATGACCTTTTCACAATTAGTATATTGAAGTATAAATAAAAAAAAATATAAATGACAAAAAAATACAAGTGAAAAATAATGTACGAAAAAATATATATTTACAAAAATAAATTATAACTTAGTTTTTTACTTTCAATGAATGTTATTTTTTCAGAAACTCAATGGAAAACATTGTGTATTTTCTTTTATTATAATACGATGCCCGTGCGAAGCCGGGATGGACTGCTAGTTTTTAATAAAAATACGCTTATTGTGACGTAACTATAAAAGATAGAGACATGCTGTTGCGACATTTTTTGTAGACAGTGATGTGTCCTGAAAAATTGTAATACATCATTTTGTTCTATCATTAATAGTTTTCGCAGCGCACGCGATTGAAAGAAGTTTTTGTTAATTATTTTACACCTTGAACCTTTAAATGAATCATAGGCTATTTTACTCGGGAATAGTTTAGCTTGCCAACGGTGAAAGAATTTTTAAATCGGTCCAGTAGTTTCGGAGCCTATTCAATGCAAACAAACAAAAAATCAAACATTTCCTCTTTATAATATTATATATAGGTATATTAATAGACTAGCTGACCCGTGCGGCTCCGCTCGCGTGAATTTCGTACTGTTGCTTATTCGTTTGAGCACGCGAATTGCGAAGCACTCGATACACCTACACATAAAAATGCTAACAACTCTTTTGTCATCTAATGGTTATTTACGAAAGGGACCCGAAAGGCACACAATGTGACACAGGCTCGTCTGTATCCGTAGCAGTTTACAGTGTAAAATATAATACCTTATAATAGACTGACCATTGCTTACCCGTCTGGATTCAGAATATTATTATAGGTCCTATCTGCGCCGGAGCTCTTCAGACGCGTAATAATGTATACTTGCGATGATACGTCCGAAACCGCGTAACCCGTAATTATTTTTTATACTTATATCATCCGTTGTTTATTTTTTTAAACTTACCACATAGTCTGTTTCATAGCTCTCTATCCAATTTATTTCCTTAATGCAACCAATTAATTTGGTTATTAAATAAATATTATGTGATTCGAACAACAACGCCATCTGTCAGTTGCGGCGAACAACGACAACAAACGAAATTACTCCGTTTGCCATCTAGGATATCCCGATCGCACCGGACCCACGTAAACCAACATTTTTGTGTAATATATCATACAACATTTATGTTTAAAAATCTTATAAATGTATAGCATGTTTCAAAGGTATTTTTTTACAATAAAGCCATCAAAATAAATTAATTAGAAAAAACATGCTTTGTTGCGGTTTATAACGCCATCTATTGGTTGGTGCGAACAACAGGTATCGATACGGCAGGCGCCGCGTTAACTATGCGAATGTTGTGAAATGGATTGTAACGCCATCTATGGTCTCTATAGGGAAACGCAGGTTCAAACGATTTCTACGTATTATTTTCAATTTTCTAAAATTTTATGCTATAAAAAGTATCCTAGAAATTGCTCCACTACTTATTCTATGCATATACCAAATTTCAGTGCATTCTATTCGGTAGTTTTTACGTGATAGCGACACATACAGACGGAGGACAGACAGACAGACAGACAGACAGACAGAAAAGAAAATTATAAATTGCAGATTCGGTATCAGTATCCGTTACTAAACATCCCCCATTGGTTTTTTTTAAAATATATTCAATGTACAGAATTGACCTCTCTACAGATTTATTATAAGTATAGATAGTATAGGCAATAACTTTCTTAATACATTTTGCACTGAATTCGACTCAGTGTTTACTTCCAGAACGGTTACGGCCCAAGATAGCGCTACCTTTAGTGAATGGGCTACTATAGGTACATATAAGAGTAGGAGAAAAGTTTTCAAGCTGTATGAGGAAAGGAATCACAATAGAAGTGAACATTTTCAAGAATATGTGAAAAATTACTCAAAATTATTTAGACAGGTCTGTAAATTAGCTATGTCTCGAGTTCAAAGATTAAAAATAGTAATGACAAAATTAAAATGACTTGGAGAATAATAAATAGTGTGACTGGAAAAGTAAAGGGCCATGATCGTGAGTTCGCTTGAATGTTGGTGGCAACACCATCTCAACGGATTCCGATGTGGCCACAGCTTTTGAGGAGTTTTTCACTGGCATTCCAGTCTCGACTACCGAATCTTTGAACTCGTCACCTACTGTTGCTGAATCAATTCTGAAAGAAAATGTTAATGTATAATAGAATACGGGAATTAACGCGAACACGCATTTGGTGTGGTCCCAGGCAGACCTGCCTGGGACCACGGCGAGTGCAACCTGCGCCGAAACGTTAGGCATTTTAAGGTAAAATGCGTGTTCGCGTTAATTCCCGTATTCTATTATACATTAAACATGCAACGCGAGAGTTTAAAAGTTATGAGAAAATGTTAATATCTGTAATGCAATTTTTAGGTTTGACTATGTCTCGCATGTAGACGTTATAAAAGCTTTTAATACTATAAATGTATGTTTTTTTTTGGGCGGTAGGTGTCAAAATAAGTGGACACACAAGAAATCACTCCAGCTTTATTTATTGAAATTTAGTAATTAATTGTTTTTATTTAAGTTTATTAATATATATTAGTATGAATTCATCACTTACAACAAGTAGTACATAGTATATGTAATTTAAGTGTATAATTATGCACCACCTGCCAGCTGACCACAAGTCAAATTCTGCAAGTCACTACAACACCAGTAACAAACACACCATGTCCCAATTAAGTGACATACAGATGACCCAGGCGAAACTTGAGGAATCGTTCAGTAAGAGGATGGCTGAACTAGAAGCACAGCTGCAAACTGGTGCTGCCAAGTACACGTTGGCCAAAGTTGCTGAGGAGTTACGCACTTTCCGGGAGCTTATGTACGGTGTCCTTGGATTGCTCCGGCAACAAATCACCGAATGTGCCTGAATGGTGGACTCCATTGAAACCAGACATCGGAGAAAGGATCTTCTGTTCCTGGGGATCCCCGAGTCAGCTAAGATCGACAAACAGTACATGGTATCAGACATCCTCAACAGCAAGATGGGCCTGCCGGACATCTCAGCTGCCTCCATAAGAGTCTGTCATCGGATTGGAGCCTCTGGTGGTAAGCATCATCGTCCCATCTTGGTGCGATTCTCGACTGCTGATACCCGGAACGCTGTTTGGCGTGCCAAGGCGAAGTTGCGTGGAACGTTTATCGCCATAAAGGAGTTCCTGACACGGACCCGCCAAATTGTTTTTGCCAAGGCACGCCAGCACTTCGGCATGAGAGACTGCTGGTCCCAGGACGGCGTCATTGTGGTAAAAGTCGCCGACGGTAGTCGCCACAACGTGATAACGACCGACGAGCTGAACACGTTGACGGCCAAGCATCCAAGGATGACCGATGTTTCCTCCTCCCATACTTCCCAGACCGCCAGCGCAAGTACGGGATTTGTGGCTAATTCCAAGACACGCAAGTTCTAGCTGTGTTTGAGTGTTTCAGTGCTGTCTGTGTCAATTGTGAAACGGTACCGAGCTGTACGGTATAGTATTTGCTTACGCTCCGTATGTTACGTAACTTATAGCTTGGAACTGATTTTATGTATACCCTCTCCATATTTATTATAATTTAAGCACGCACGTAATTTGTCTTAAACACTTGTTTTGACACATGACAATGACGGGCTCGAATGGCTGCCAGTTGTCAAACTGACAGCATTTGACATAAAACTGTTCATTCGGAACCGAGTGTTTAGATGTTTAACTGTTTTTTTTTTCCTCTTTATTATTTGTTTAATTTTTTTTTCCAATGTTAGCTGGTGGGTGGTGCAGAGATGCAATTGGCACCGTATTGTTTTTTTTTCACTTTTTTCTTTATTATAATCATTTAAACACACTTATTTAATATATTATATAATATTTATTAATTTTATACTATGTATGATGATGATGCTTTTGTTTTTGCTGACGATTGTAGTATATCCTCGAACGATAGCTTTTGCTCCACGAAAGGCACGCTTGGCGACTTTGTGCGAGGGACTTTTGATCGTTCTACGAATAGTCAGTTGAACGTCTGTCACATAAATGCGCAAAGCGTCCCTAGCCATTACAGTGACTTGCAGGAGGCATTCGCTGATGCTGACGTTCATGTTGTCCTGATTTCAGAGACTTGGCTCAAACCTCACCTACCCTCATCTCCTTACTCGCTCCCTGGATTCACACTCATCCGTAATGATCGGTTGGACAGGAGAGGGGGTGGTGTCGCTATCTACCTCAGAAGTGACTTCCCTTACCAAATTCTAACTTCTTCTTGTCCCAACTACTCTGCTTCGGCCGAATTTCTTTTCCTGGAGGTTTGGGTCAAAGGAGTAAAAATCTTCCTTGGCGTAATATACTTTTCCCCAACCATCGATTATTTCTCTAGTATTGAATTAGTGCTGCAATCTTTAGGGTCCAATTACTCACATCACATCATCATGGGCGATCTCAATACCGATCTCCTTTCTCCCGGCTCACTCCGTTCCAGTAAACTCCTAGACATCATTGAGTCCGCCAGGCGATGATACCTGGTTGGACTTAATGATGACATCTACTCCCGCCCTAGTCTCCTTCAAGACCCTGCTCCCGGTTTCTCTCATCACGACCTTATATACCTATCCTACATCCTCAAACCTCCCAAACTCCATCCAAAGGCACTGTTCAGACGCTGTTTTGGGCGTATAGATGTAACTAAATTGTGTAAGGACGCTGCGAAAATCGAGTGGGAGCAGCTAACGACAGCCCATACAATCGATGACAAGATAGGCATTTTTAACAAAGCTGTTATTGGTCTGTTTGACGTCCATGCGCCCCTCAGAAAAGTGAAACTCAAGCGACCACCTGCTCCCTGGATGACTGAAGGAGTTTGTATGGCCATGAGGCGTAGGGATGGGGCTTTCGCAAAGTTCCGCAGAGACCGCTGTGACGACAATTGGGTGCGGTTTAAAGTTGCAAGGAACCGATGCAATCAGATGGTACGCAATGCTAAAAGTTCCTTGGGACTCTAGGTATCGGCAAACACCGTAGTAACGACCCACAATTGGATGACATCAATACCCACTTCACTGCCTCTGTACCTTTGGATCACCAAACCAAGTGCAACACTGTTCGTGTCCTAATGATTTTACCCCGACCCAATTTCGAATCCTTTTATTTTGCTCCAGTTACACCGGAAGATATTAAGAAGATTATCCTGTCAATTAAGTCCAATGCAGTGGGCGCCGATGGCGGTAGTCGTCATATGGTCGTCTCTGTCTTGTATCAT
Source organism: Anticarsia gemmatalis (assembly GCF_050436995.1). Lineage (NCBI taxonomy): Eukaryota > Metazoa > Arthropoda > Insecta > Lepidoptera > Erebidae > Anticarsia > Anticarsia gemmatalis. Next base: position 9,873,646 of record NC_134775.1, read on the forward strand.
CTGCTCCCCGCCATTTCCCATATCATAAATTTCTCCCTAACCTCTGGTACTTTTCCTTCTCTGTGGCGCAAAGCCTACATTTTATCGTTACCAAAAATTCCAAATCCCACAAGTCCAGCTCACTTCCGCCCCATATCGATTCTCCCTTTCCTCTCTAAAGTGCTTGAGGCCTGTGTACACAAGCAACTAACACAGTTTGTGTTAAACAACAACCTGCTTAACCCACTTCAATCTGGGTTCAGACCGGGTCATAGCACTACTTCCGCCCTCCTAAAAGTGACTGGCGATATAAGGGCAGGCATGGAGGATACTAAATTCACCGTGGTGGCTTTGGTTGATTTCTCGAACGCCTTTTATACCGTCAGTCATGATATACTTCTCTCCATCCTTTCCCATTTTAACATATCTTCCGGTGCGCTGGATTGGTTTTCCTCGTATCTTCATGGACGCCAACAGTCGGTTCACATCGGTGAATCTTCATCGAGCTGGCGTGAACTCCACTCTGGCGTCCCACAAGGTGGCATCCTCTCTCCACTTTTGTTTTCAATTTTCATTAGTCTTGTGACTAAAAACCTTCAGGGAGCGTATCATCTGTATGCGGACGACTTGCAACTCTACTCGCAAGGAACAGTGGATTCTATAGCCTCAGTTGTCGCCACGTTAAATAGTGACCTCGAGCATATCAAGTATTGGTCGATAAAATTCGGCTTGGCTGTTAATCCTACCAAATGCCAGGCTATAGTTGTAGGAAGTAATCGTAGCATTAGTAGGTTAAATCATATGCAGGTACCACCAGTTCTATTTAATGGCTCTACCAACTGACCGCTACCGTGAAAGATCTTGGCCTGTACTTGGACTCAATTTTAAGCTGGAGAGCCCAAGTTTCTAATGTATGTAAAAGGGTCAGTGGCATACTGAGAGCACTATATCCTTTTAAGAACTTTTTGCTATCTGGGACTAAAGCTATGCTTGTGCAGTGTATGGTCAAGAGCGTCAAATTCAAAGTATGAGTTAACACAAACCACAGATTAGATAGAATTCACGTTTATTCGTACGTTAAAAGTTAGTTAATACAGTTTTAGTTTAGATGCTTATCCGCGGCGATCGATTTGTCAACTGCATTTTATTATAATATGTATAAAGAAAATAAAGAAAACAAAAATAAGTTATAAGTAGGCCGCCGAGTTGCAGCGTTTGCGAAATGTTTGCCTGTACGTTGACCGTACATGCTCCCGAGGGACAAGTAGGATGAGCATCTATTACAAAAGTAGTAAAAATAGTGTAAGTAAACAATAAATAAAAAGAATAAGTATGTGCAAAATAAAGAAATCAATATGACATATCAAAATTAAATCCTTCCTTCTTCGGTTTCGCTTCACTGCAGACAGGTTCGGAGGACGTCAGATTTCTTATCTCTCTCATTTCTATCTCGACAGCAGTGTTATCTTGGCCTCCGCGTTGGTTGTGCCTTAACATCTCATTTCGTTTCTTATCTTAAAGAAGCGTTATTTGATCACTCTGTAGATAACGAAAGTCGCTAATCCTCCCACCAGCAAAGAAGTCATCGAGTATAAATATATATCATGACTTGATATGTCTGACGTCACGGGGAACGTCTCGTGCGACTTTTAATATTTCAACTGTTGGTCTATTGTACGAAAGTCATGTGCAGTAGTTGTGGCAATCTCGGTTATATTCAATTGCGCATTTTTCCAACCAAGGTCGAACATGTTATTTATAGTGGAATTTATGGTAGGAACCACTACATTCGACTCCATGTAAAAATTGCTACCGAAATGATTGTAAGTAAATATTATAGCATCCTTTTTCTGGAGTAAGCATTTTGGTTTCAATGTTATTACACCGTTCCCGTCGATGACCGCCGGCGCAACTTGATCGCCACACGTGACCCGCATCAGCTGTTTGTCGCACAATGTAAACAACCATAGGTTCGGTTTATGTAGTTTGTACCAGATTTCTTTACATGTAATATCATCGATGACGCATGACAATGACGTTTGTTGACTGAAGACCTTTGCCTCACAGGGTGCGTTTTCATCATATAGGCTGTAGACCGGTTGTTGCGAAATACAAGTATATTTGTCTTCTGCGTAGGAATTGTAATGGTGCAAATCTTGCTCTGTCATGGTTATATAAAAGTTTTTGATAAGGTTAATAGCCAGAAAATTTGAATGATGCTTCACAATTTTCAACCGTCCTTCTCTTAGGAACGGTATAGGTAATACACGATATATTTTATAATCATCATCACTAAGTAATGGAATGTGTAATTCGAACAGCATGTAGTTATTTGTAAGCCGAGCCTTTACATGTATCAATTCATAAATGTCTTTGAAATCTCTTTGGACATCTTGAACAGGCAAAGATAAACCCTGTGGCAGATTGCCGGATATAATGTTAAGCTGCTCAATCAGTTGGGATGCTGGGAAAAGGTGTGTGTCCAAATGTCCTCTATAGATGTTAACAAGAGAATTCATGAGCATATCTTGTATTCGGTTCAAATTATTCAAAATTAAAGTGGCTGTCACTGCAGCGGAATTGATATCGTTGATTGTATACAACATTTGTGCTCGATTCTCGATTCTCGTGATTTCGCTGCCCATCTGAGACATGTATGAATGAATAGTGTCAAATTGCTTATTCATAAACTCGGTATTGCTTTTAATGATGTTGTTTTCTGATTCTATTATGAGAGTTTGGTTTTTCATCAATTCTAGTAAATAATTATCGTTTGTTCGTAAGTTCTGAATGTCCTTTTCATATTTTGACGCAAATTCTTGATCCAAGACACCAAAGAGTGTTCTCGCCAAGTTGCCGACTCCGTCAAAATAGCCTCTTCTCTTTCTCGAGTTTTGTGAAAATAACATAGTGTTATACTCAGTCAAATGACGTAACTCGTTTTGCAGGCTTTGGTTTATTATTTCGCACGGCTCATACTCGTGAGATATTCGCTTGCAAAGTTTATCCATTTGCCTTATGTACACGCCTATTTTATTAGTTGCTTGCCAGTACGATGTCAAGTTATAATATATCAAAAGGGTCCATTCGTCATGTAACAGCTGTAATGTACCGGCTTCATCAAAGTAAATCGGGCGATTATTTTCTATCCGTGTCAGTATATAGTTTTTGTTGTTGTTACTGATAGGCGAAGATTGCGCACAATTTATTCCTATTGCCGCTACCATAGCAATAAGTACCAGAGAGAGCAGACTCTGTTTTTTCGCTCTTACGTACTTATTCTGTTTTTGTTTGCTGGACTCTGTTTGTTTGGGTATGTCCTCCTTCTGATAGTGACACACCTGTTCCGCATTTTGTTAGTCACTACTCAGCGGTAAGGGAGATAGCTTTGTAATGGGTCGCTTTATCTGTCCATTTTTGGTTTTTATCGTGGCGACCCGGACTATCCCATCGGCGCCCGGATGCAGTTCCGTTACTCTTCCGAGGGCCCACCTTCCTGCTGGTAAGTTCTCATCTTTTATCAAAACTAGGCTTCCTTCATTGAGGTTTTCTTTCGATTGCTGCCATTTACTTCTGACTTGCAATTGGTGTAAATATTCACTCGACCAACGCTTCCAAATGTGCAGGTTAATTTGTTCTACCAATCTCCATCTGTTTCTCAAATCATAATGGGCAAAATCTTCTTCTTGTTGTGGTAACGAAAATAGAGGGCCTCCGATGAGAAAATGACCAGGAGTCAAATATTCCAAATCGTCCACGTCTTCCGTTAACGGACACAATGGCCGCGAGTTCAAGCAAGCCTCAATTTGAGTAAGCAGAGTGGTAAACTGTTCAAACGTGAGCTTCTGTTCGCCCAGGACACGATGCAAATGATGTTTCATAGATTTTACGGCAGCCTCCCATAAACCCCCAGCTGTTGGCCAGAGAGGTGCGTTGAAATGCCACTTTACTTGTAGATTACTCATCGCATCGTAGAATTCCGTATTCTGAAAGGTCTGGTATCGCTCAAAGTCATGTTGGAGTAACTTTGCAGCACCTACAAAGTTCGTGCCGTTGTCCGAGAACATATTCTTCGGAGTTCCTCGGCGAGCACACATCCTCTTGAAAGCTGCCAGAAAAGTGAGTGTAGAAAGGTCGGAGACCAGCTCCAGGTGTACAGCTTTGGTGACCATGCAAATAAATATAGCAATGTATGCTTTACAAGTTTTCACTCCTCTGCCCTTATTTATTTTCACATCCACGTGTCCCGTAAAGTCTACCCCGGTGTTCGTGAACGGTCTCGTCGGAGTCACTCGCTCTTTAGGCAAATCACCCATCAACTGGTTATTTTTGTGTGGCTTGTAACGATGGCATTTTATACACTGGCGTAATTCTTTCTTGACAGTTCTGTTTCCCCCAATGATCCAAAATTTAAGACGTAAGTGAGCTAAAGTAAGTCTTGCGCCGCCGTGCAGAGTAGTATGGTGCGCTTCTCGAATGATAAGTTCTGTTAGGCGACCTGCAGCGGGCAAAATCACGGGATGCTTTGTTTCGGAAGGTAATATTGAGTTGATGAGACGTCCTTTCACGCGAAGTAATCCATTTTCGTCGAGAAAGGGTGTTAGTTTGAGTAAGCTGCTTTTATTCGAAATAGGTTTCTTCTTTGTTAAACATTCTATTTCTTCTCCAACATATTCCCTTTGAACTCTTCTAAGCAAAAATTCAGTGGCTTCCGTTATTTCTATCGGAGACAAACATATCACTCTTTCTTTTTCTTCGCAATCGGTTAAGTCATTAGAGTTCATTGCCTTCCTTTTGTTTATTATTCGTAGAATCCAAGCAAGTACTCGTGTTACACGTTTGAAACTGCTAAGTCGATATAATAATGAAGTAATAATTTCGCACCTGTTTTTAATAGCTACGCAGCATATTGTAGGTTTAATGCCATTGTCCGTAAAATAAGTCAAGTCATTATCTTGTACAGCTGTAGAGTTATAAGTTTTTAGCCATTGAGGGCCTTGCCACCAAAGATTAAAGGTTAAAAGTTGAGTAGGTGAAATTCCCCGAGTTGCGCAATCAGCAGGGTTCTCGCCTGACTTTACATAGTTCCATCTGTTTGCAGGAATAGTATTGTTTATTTCTGTCACTCTGTTAGCGACGTATCGCTCCCATCTGTTTACATCGCCCTGTAGCCATGCCAGAACGACCTTTGAATTACTCCAACAAAATATTTGTAGCCTTTTTGTTGTGAGACTACTTTCGATTTTCTTGATAAGTTTGGCGAGTAACAAAGCTCCACAGAGTTCCATGCGCGGTAGAGAGATCCTTTTGCTGATCGGTGCCACTTTCGTCTTGGCGCTTATGATAGTTGTTATATAATCGTTTTCTTCCTTTCTAACTCTACTGTAAACTACACAAGCAAATGCCTTTTCGCTCGCGTCACAGAAACCATGCAACTCCATAGTGCTCTTTGTACATTGTAGCCATCGTGGTATGCACAATTTGTTTATCGAAGGGAGATCACTTCTTAATGTTTCCCACTCATTGCGTATATCAACAGGAAGGCTTTCATCCCAGTCTATCTTACTGATCCATAATTTTTGAAACAGTAATTTAGCCTTTATCGTTGTAGGCGATAGAAAGCCAAGGGGATCGTATAATTTACTGATTTCAGCCAGTAAAATACGCTTTGTTAAGTTATTCTTTTCGGACAAGTTCCAATTATAGACAAAGTCATCTTCTGTTTGATTCCAGCTCATACCCAGTGTTTTATTAGTTTGTTTCAAAGTAATTTTTTCGGTATCAAAGTTTATATTCGGGTTTTCATGTTTTTGTTCATCTTGCAGGCCTTCCAGGATACTAGGATCGTTACTTGTCCACTTTCTTAAGTTGAAACCGCCTTTTTTCAGTAGTTCTATCATTTCTAAAACTAGCGTCTTTGCAAACTCCGCATTGTCATGGCCATAGACTAAGTCTCCCATGTAAAAATAGTTTTCTAAAACATATGAAGCGGTTGGGTAGTTATCCTTTTCATCCTTGGCCAGTTGAAGTAGGGTACGCATCGCAAGATAGGGTGCACTTTTCATACCGTAAGTTACTGTGCAAAGTTGCCATTCTTGCAAAGGCTCGGTGTGGGAAGATCTCCAGATAATACTTTGTAAGTTTTGCTGTTCTTCATGCAGCCAGATTTGCCGATACATTTTCTCTATATCTGCCGTAAAAACGTATTTATAGCATCGCCAATTTATAAGTAAGGTCATTATATCCTTTTGGAGGTTGGGGCCGGAGTACATCATGTCATTGAGGCTTTTGCTAGATTTAGTTTTGTAAGAGGCATTAAAGACTACTCTTAGTTTTGTCGTCGTAGACTCCGCTTTCAAAACACCGTGATGTGGCAAGTAAACTGATTCCTTTATTTTAGGTTCAGTTACAGGTCTCATATGACCCATAAATTCGTTCATAAATCGTTTGTATTCATAGTTGAGTTCTCTGTTTTTCAACATTTTTCGTTCCAGTTGTAAGAACTGGGCTTGAGCTTGTGACCTTGTTGCGCCTAAGTTTTCCAAGTTTTCGTTGTTAGTTTGTATCATGGGTATTTTCACCATATATTTTCCATCAGCTAGTCTTGTCGTTGTTGAGTTGTATAATTCTTCACAGTATTGTTTTTCGTTAGTTGGAGGCGCAGTTTCGTGGATTTCTTCACTTTCCCAGAAACGTGACATATTTTCTAAGTCATTGAGTGTCACGAAACAATTCATAGTTTTGACGTTGCCACACAAAATCCACCCTAATCTAGTTTGTTGTGCCACAGGCAAGTTGTTGCCACTTCTCATCACTCCATCTAATATAACTTCTGAGTAAACGTCAGCACCCAGGAGCAGATCCATTGGGTTTGAGACGTTAAAATATGGGTCGGCTAGTTTTAAGTTTCGTATATAATCCCAGTTATTAACCGAAAAGGTTGTGGCCGGCAAGTTATTCATAAGTTTTTTCATTATCAAAGGTTCTAAGTCAAAGTTATAATCTGCATGAATTGATTTACATTCTAAATCAATCGACCCTCTGCTGTTTCCGGAAAGCGATCCGATCCCGGACACCACAGCGCTAAGTTTCTTTCGTGGCAATCTAAGACGCTGGGCTGCATCCTCCGATATGAGATTCACTTGGGATCCCTGGTCCAGTAAACCTCTTAAGTTAATATAATCCCCATCTATTGTTTTGACCTTTATGAGTACAGTCGCCAACAAAACTTCTTTCAATTTATTTGTAAGATTATTAACTGCAGGGGTAGTTGCGGATGTCGCTGGGGGGTTAGCAGTCATTGTAATGCGACGCTTGTTGGCTTGCTCAGTTTCATTATCATGCATCAGTGTATGATGAGGCTTATGACAGAATTTACATCTTTTTTGCGATGTGCAACGCTGTTCTCCGTGATTGTACAAACAGTTTTTGCATACATGATGCAAGTTACGCACTGTGTCATGACGTGCCTTTACATCCATGTCAATGAATTTGTCGCATTGCATTAACACGTGATCTGTTTTGCAGATCGGGCACATTTTTGTTGTTGTAAAGAAGGTTTTCTGCGATAAATGTGGCCTGTTAAAGTACGATGACCTCGACGTATAATATAATAATATAATTGTTATTACGACTTGGTAGAGTATTGTAAGAATTTTTGTACGGCGTTATATTTTTGTTGATGTACGAAGTTTTCTGGTGATTTTCTTTGCCTTGTACAGTCTCTAATGCCATGAATTTAGACTCAAGTAATTTTGTGAACTCTTTCAGATCTGGTAATCCTCTAGGTTCCTTAAGATCTTTTATGTATTCATTATACGAAACGCTATCAAGCTTCTGTGCCAAAAGGTGAACAATAATAGGATCCCAGGTTGATATATCTAATCCAATGTTCGTTAATCCGTTAAGGCACTCCATCATAACATCATGTAGTTTCCTGATGCTAACGGCGCTTGCTTGTTGAATATTTGTGTGATTCAGCAAGGTATTCATATATGATGTAAAAAGAAGCCGTTTGTTATCATAACGATGCGTAATTATCTCCCAGCAGGAAGCATAATTATCAGCACTGATACCCAGATGTTGTACAAGTTTTTCAGCTTCTCCCTTGAGTTTTGTTTTCAAATGCTGCATTTTTTGCGCCTTTGAAAGAGACGGATTATTGTGAACACTCTCTATGAACAGGTCCTTAAACGTAAGCCACAAGTTGTAGTTGCCGTAAAAGTCTGGAATCACGATTTTTGGTGTAGCCTTCTCGTAATGTGCGTTGTTCCAAATTCTATGCTGCAGCTGTTTACGTAATGAGTCATAAACGTTTTCTATGGCCTCAAACTTCTGTTTATAGATAGTATTTTCTTCTGATAATATATAGTCAAGTTCCCAGTTAGTTTTTTCTATATGCTCCCATTTATTTTTCAAAACATTCAAGCTGTCTTCCAATTCCCATTTTTCCATCACCGAATCCAGTTTTACCTTTTCAACGGTACGTTCAAACGCCTTAAAGTTGCAATATTGCTGTCGTAACAGATCTTGCTGCTTCTAACTTGTATCTTTAGTTTCGCGGGGCGGCACATGAAAGTTGATGTCTTCGAAAGTAAACCTAGATGGTTCACTCTCCTTACCTGTCTTAGGCGCCGCAGGCGATATATCCTTGCTTTTTGAAGTGCAAGGTAATTCGGCTTTTTTCTTCAGCATATCTTGCAATACGTCTTCATACAGCTTTTTTGAACCATCATACACGTTCTCCGTAAAATACGAAATATTTGTTACACCTGACTTTTCTAAAAGTTGATGGTTATAAACGAAGTTCTCCCATATGTCATTCAAGCGAGTAAGACGTTCTTCCAGGTATGTTAAAGATTTTCTGTCAGGGCTGTCTTTCTTGTAATTGATGCACAGTTGCTTCAAGTTTTTGAAGATAGTTTCTTGTTGGTTAATGACTTCTTCGACACTCTTTCCCATTGTTATGTTTAAGTTGAAGTTATCAGTAATTATATTTACCGTAAGTACCGTAGAGCTGTATTGCCGCAGGTACTAGTTCGTCAAAGCTGATATGGATAAAGGTGTTTCGCACTCTACTAACGCTATGTGCGCCTTCTCAATCCAACTGGGGCGACCCGCTTGTGGGAGACCAGCTAGACCGATTCGCTAACGTTAATAGAAACACTCAGCACACTTTATCCGGCTCGAAGGACCATTTTGTATGGTCAAGAGCGTCAAATTCAAAGTATGAGTTAACACAAACCACAGATTAGATAGAATTCACGTTTATTCGTATGTTAAATTTTGTTAATACAGTTTTACTTTGGATGCTAATCCGCGGCGATCGATTTGTCAACTGCGTTTTATTATGTATAAAAAAAATAAAGAAAACAAAATCTATACTATAATATTATTATTATTATTATATATTATATATTATATATAATATTATAAAGCTGAAGAGTTTGTTTGTTTGTTTGATTGTTTGTTTGTTTGTTTGTTTGAACGCGCTAATCTCAGGAACTACTGATCCGATTTAAAAAATTCTTTCACAGTTAGATAGCCCATTTATTGAGGAAGGTTATAGGCTATATATCATCACGCTACGACTAATAGGAGCAGAGTACGAGTAAAAAATGTTACAAAAACGGGGAAAAATTTCACCATTCTCTCTTATGTGACGCAAGCGAAGTTGCGTGGGTCAGCTAGTAAGTAATAAGTAGGCCGCCGAGTTGCAGCGTTTGCGAAATGTTTGCCTGTACGTTGACCGTACAGATGTCATCCAACTGTGGGTCGTTACAACGGTGTTTGCCGATACCTAGAGTCCCAAGTGTGATGAGAGAAACCATGGGCAGGGTATTGACCAAAAAATGAGGCAAGGGTGGGAGCAGACGTAATCATTAGGTCCAACCATGTATCATCGCCTTCGGTGTTGTGATGAGTGGCATTCAGTGGCAGAACATGAAAACTGGCGGACTTAATGATGTCTAGGAGTTTACGGGAACGGAGTGAACCGGGAGAGAGGAGATCGGTGTTGAGATCGCCCATGATGATGTGATGCGAATAAGCGGACCCTAAAGATTGCAGCACTAGTTCAATACTGGAGAAGTAGTCGACAGATGGGGGACAGTATACTACGCCAAGAAGGATCTTAGCCCCTTTGACCCAAACCTCCAAGAAAAGAAATTCGGCGGAAGCGGAGTAATTAGGACAGGAGGAAGCTACAATTTGATAAGGGAGGTCACTTCTGAGGTAAATAGCGACGCCACCCCCTCTCCTGTCTATCCAATCATTACGGATGAGAGAGAATCCAGGGAGGGGGTAAGAAGTTGAAGGAAGGTGAGGTTTGAGCCAGGTCTCCGAAATCGGGACGGCATGAACGTCAGCATCACAGAATGCCTCCCGCAGGTCATTGTAATGGCTAGGCGCGCTTTGCGCATTTATGTATGTGACATACGTTAAATAGATTTATCCTAGAACGCTCAAAGGTCTGTCGGACGAAGTCGCCTAGCGTGCCTGTCGTAGAGCAAAAGCTATCTTCCGAGGATGTAGTAGAGTCGTCCGCAGAAACAAGGGTGTAACAGACAGCCTACCGAAAACAAAAAAAATGACTTTAGACACGATTCTGGTGCTTATGGAGTTGAAAATTTTCATCGGTTTTTTCTTGATTTTTCCGATTTTTTATACGTTTTTTTTATTTTTTTTTGGTATCATTTCGTTAATACTACACAATGCAACATGAATATGAAAAAAGAATCCGTCATATTACTGTCTTTCACAAAAAACAGCAATGGATTAAAACAACGTATAAATTCGGTATCAGCTGTTCGCGCGCGGCCAACGACACCGCGCGGTACGCGACGGTCGACGTCACGCCGCGTACCTACGCGCGCCACACAGACACGATTACGCACACAGCTGTCAGCCTCACACTCACTAGTATGCAGCGTTACTTAGTATTTGTTCTATGTTAAAAATGAAAATTACATAATTATCCCGCTCTCCGATAAAAGGTAAATTCATAAGATTTTAAATGTGTGATATCTTATTATTACACGTACAAATACATACAGAACGACAAAAAATCCTATTGATATTCTTTAGCGCTATAAAAATCTAACATGTACATCAAAACAATTTAACATGTATTGTCGCTTTGTTCCATTTGTTCTTGCAAAATTCTATTCGATATTTACACGCTCATTCATACTTCATACAAGCGCGGTGCGACTCGAAAAGTAGATGGCCGTAGTGACGCGTGACGCCGCAACCGCGCGTGGATGTTACATAAATGGGATGCGACAAAATGGATGCTAAGTAAGTCTCCGGGGATTATGAATTATGATAAGTTAGTTTCTCTGACAATTTAAGAATATTAATGGATTGATTGTTATCATTGTTATGTCCCTACATTTTTTATGGTTTAATTAAATAAACGTTTCGTGTTTATTTTATTTACTTTAAGCTGATTTTATGTTATAAATATCAAAGTATTTTAAACTTACATCAATAATGTTTGTAATGTTATTTGGTATTTAAATAAAACTACGATGCAACCAGTAACAAGTGTGACAAGTAAAAATAGTAATGCCACATCAATATTTTATTGAATCTAATCTCTCGCTGGGATCCTAACTCGTCGCTCGTCACCAAATCGGAGGCGCGCGCGCGGACGGCGCGGAGGGAGCGGGTGGCGCGGGCGAGGGGCGGCGCGAGTGAGCGGAGGAAGCCCGCGCCGGCAGCTCTCTTTGAATGATAGTTCGAGCAATTCGCTCGCGGAAGACGGAAGCTCTTCACCGGTGTCATTCGTTATGTCCTATTCGTCGTGTCGTGTGTGAACTGTTGTTTATTATTACTTGTTATTGTTCCGGTTTTGAGTTGTTAGTGTTTTTATTGTTATTATTTTTGTTGTTATTGTTTTCGAAGTGCAGTTGTGTTCGTAAATAGGAAGAAATGTTGATGTGTTATGTATGGTAAAGCACGTGGAAGTGCACGGCGTGCTCTGCACCTGTACGTCCGGATCCAAAGGTACTCAAACTCTCGCCATACACCAGGTATTTGCGTGTTGATAGACATTGATAACAATTTGTTTTAGCACTTTCTTATTATTGGTTACATTTTGCTATTATTGTTTGATTTCACGTAGGCCAAGTAGGTACCCACCTACTTACAATTTTACTATGAGCTATTGTAACATACGGGCCTACTTACGATACCATAAACGATACATAAGATTGTTATCTAATGATAGCGTTGCATAAATGCATACTAGTAAGCGCATAGACGTGGTGGTACGCGTACGTACCTACGACGCGTCGCGACATGTCGTCGCTCAGCGCGCCGCCGCCGCCAGAAATCTCGTAGGCGTGCGCGTAGATACATCGCGTTGTTCACTATACATTGAACGCTCAAAAATGACTAACTCGGGAACCAATCATTTCCGAGAAATATCGTTGGAGTAAATTTCGCGCATACAGTGTCACAAACTTACCAGTAAAGTTTTCGGTTAGCTGTCATTTACACCCTGTGTATATATATATATATATATACACATATATATATATATATATATATATATATATATATATAGCAATTCGGGCTATTTTCGACCCCCTTATAATGTCGTTGTGGAGAAAACAAGAAGCCTGAATTTTCAGCAACTATTTATTCATTGTAAAAACACAGTATATTTAAAATTTCAGTCAATTTGAACCAGTAGTTTAAAAATGAGAACTTGTTAAGATTTTGATTGAATTTTGTCACTCACTGATTCACTGATTCACTGACTCACTGACTCACCGATCATCAAAAGTCTAAGGTACTTCTAGCAGACTTAAAAGCTTAAAATTTAGAATACAAATAGGGTTTAGTGTCTTAATCATGGGAAAAATTCAATATTTTCTAATTTCGGTTCAGTTTTCTAAATACACTAACTGCAACATTAACTTTGTAATCCCATATAAATGTATAAGATTACAAGATTACATTTGCAGTTAAGAATCATTATTACTGTAGAAAATAATAAATAATATGTGTAGATAGGTACATACTATATGAGGCATAACGGGAGGGGATATAAGGTGGGTAAGGGTGGTTAGCCCATGAAAATGAAAAACATTCCCATAGGAAAATATGTTGAATTATAAGAAAAAACGTCTTTCCATACAAATTGGACTTACATATGTATGTTCGTTCTACAAAAAGAAGTGAGATGCAACCAAAAACATTCTGTAAAAACCTCAAGTCTCGCAGCTCAGTCTTTCTGGCGTAAAAAGTGGTGAGATCTATATAATACCAAGTCGATTAATAATCTATTTCGTCTTTACTTAAAGGGACCTTCTGTCTTAAGTTAAAATATCTATTTGTTTTAAACGTAAAATAAATATTTTACGTTTAAAACAAATAGATCGACTTGGTCATGTCATCGAGTCATCGAGTTTGTTTGTTTGTTTGTTTGTTTGAACGCGCTATTCTCAGGAACTACTGGTCCGATTTGAAAAATTCTTTCAGTGTTAGATAGTCCATTTATCAGGAGGAAGGTTATAGGCTATATATCATCACGCTACGACCAATAGGAGCAGAGTACAAGTGAAAAATTATACAAAAACGGGGAAAAATTTTATGTGACGCAAGCGAAGTTGCGCGGGTCAGCTAGTAGATTAATAACTTGAAATGAAACTATCTGGAGACTAACATTGAATCAGAAGATATTATTAATGCAATGTTAATATCAATTTGTATAAAAACAATTAGTTTATATTTTAACAAAGATAACAAATAGCAAACGTTGGTTCAGTATCGAAATCCTCAAATATTTTTTAAGTTTTTTTTTCGATTATGATTCATAGGTACCTAGTATTATTACAACAATAAATCTGTGTCCTCTTGGTCTGCGTGCAGCGTGTAAATGTTAAAGATAATCTTAGGTACAAATAATACATTCAGTTGTTTTCTACTATTTTAATAATAAAGTAATGCATTTTTACCGATATTTCCACATTTGAATGTAAGCAATAGAAACAAACATCACTAGCGCGGCACGACAAGACAACTACAAAGCGCACCGCGCGACGCCGCCAAACGATCGGCTCTCTTTGTCGGTGTTTATGCTGTTGAATTTCGCCCTTTGTCGGCATGATTTAATATGCCATGTTTTTATTTTCAAAAATGGGTAGTACATTTAAATTAACCAGTTGGTAAGAATTTATTGTGCGTGTCGGTGGTGTCTTAAAACCAAGTGCTTAATCCCGATATGTGAGAGTCAGTCAGTAAATTGAGTCAGCTGTCATCGGTAGACGATTTTCGTACTTTTTTTTATTCCGTGAGTTTGTGTGTAGTGTCGCATGGTTGTTTGTTTGACGCATCAGTAACGAATCTCTGGCGATACGCTGTACGCTATTTAGGTAAGTAATGTAACAATTTAATTTGTTTGATTTCATTTGTGTATTGTCGTTCGTTAATCAGCCGTTACCAGTAGGTACATGAGATTCGTAGTAATGATTTTGTCAATTTATGTGTATGTAATGTGGGATGGTAAACCTATGTTCGATGCAACTGTATTCAATCTCTCGCGATACGCTACGTTCTGTAGGTTAGTCATTTAACAATAACTTAAATTTGAATGGCATAGTTACGTTAATCAGGTAGTTGCTAGCCAATCCAAGACTGAAAGTGTTATGGGAAATCAGTATCAGTTTGTATTTATTATTGTTACTAAGACAGAACATCCCGCGCGCGGTCATCGCCCCCCGCGGCGTCAGTTGACAGCGCTCGGTCGCGGCGGTCGTGCAACGACAAGCCGCTTCTATGTGTGCGTGCACGAACGCTCACTCACACTACGGAAAAGCAAAAAAAAAGTTGTCCAAAAAAATTTTTTTTTGCGGATTCGTGATCGTGATGGGCAGTATCACCTCCCAAAATATCACCAGCTATTATGAGAAGACCCTGTATAATAAAAATAAAAATGTAATTAACCTGGTACACCAGAATATTCGAGGAATAATGGGCAAATATTGAGAAATTGAGTTGTTTATGAATTGCAATGCTATTGATATTTTTTGTATTACTGAACACTGGTTAAAACGCAATCAATTCATGTTCAACTTCAACAATCACCAGGTTGGCAGTTCATTCAGCAAGGAACATTCCATACATGGTGGTTCACTTATATTAGTCAATAAACAGTTAAAGTACAAAGAACGCCATGATATTGTTTCTCTTTCTGTTGGACGGACTGCCGAAATAGCTTGTGTAGAGGTAGAACAGTTTATTATATTGAGTGTGTACAGACCTCCTTCAGCGTTGTATGATAGTTTTGAGAGTATTATGGAAGATGTTTTAAATAAGGTAACAAATTTAAAGAAATTTGTTATTATTTCTGGAGATTTTAATATAAATTTATCGGAGAATTCTAGTTTATGTATTAAAATTTAAGCTCTCTTTCAATCATGCAATCTGAAGAACTTGTTTTTGGAGCGAACAAGAATAACTGCCACAACAGCCACATGTTTAGTGATTCGGCGTTTCCTTGATGGTATTGGAATAATACGCAGAGTGGACTGTATAAATTATATTGTTGTGAATACTGGTAATAGTACAGAGCTGTCGTTGCCGATGAGACTATATAATAACAAATGATAAGAAGGCGCGCGTGTCCGCTTGCAATGGCGTCGATCAGCTGACTGGTTACGGAGCCGGCGCACCCGCCGCTCGCCCGTCAAGCCCCTCGTCCCGCTCCGTCCCCGTGGCCGATGTCGGTCGCGAACGCGAACGATGCGAACGAAGGTCCATGTTGAATGGCTATTCAACATTTGGATAATATTTTCATTAATATCAAAATTAACGATAAGAAAATTATTAATCAATGAGTCACACCAATGATTTTTGTTATGAGCATATTTAAAAACTAGGTACTTCAAGGACAAAAAATCTGTTTTTTTATTTTTTCGTATCTTCAAAAATTACCGAGATATTAAACGTCAAAGTATGGCCTCTGCGCTAAACTCCGGCTAAGCGGCCGCACGGACGTGTGGCGTCATTTCGCGACACTGCTATTTCGTCAGTACTTGCCGATACCTACATAGGCTTGTTGCGCTCTCGCGGTTTCGCTTTAAATAATTTGTTTTGCTTATAGTGGACAAACAAAATGGTTAGAAAATATTTTATTGTTCCTATGTGTACTAACTCCAGTGAAAAAACACCCCAAAAATTGTTTTTTTCTGTACCATTAGATAAAAATGTGCGAAAAAAGTGGTCAAGGGTTATAAAGAGAGCAGATCCTCTCACAGACACGAGTCACGTCCATTGTTGTGAAGATCATTTCGACGTAAGGATTGTTTTCATTATATATACAAAACTGTTTTATATTTTTGAAAAAGACACCTAATCTAAAACTTCAAGCCCGGTTCAGATACTGTCAAGCGCTAATGTTAAATAGAAGTTTATTGCCTTTTGAACACTTCCTCAAGATCTAGATGCCATATCATGTTCATACCTACCTAACAATGAACTTCTACTAAACAGTTGATACTATTTAATGAGCAGTTCAATGACCTCACAGGCGGCGGCGAGCCAAGCGCGGCGGTTGAGTTGGCGTTGGTTTTTTGTTTTGAAAAAAGAACCCATGTTTATTAAATCTAATAATAACAAATGTTTTAAAATGTTAGTTTAATTAAAAGTTCTCATTACACTCCCAATCATAGTAGATTCATGAGTTCATATGATAGCTATCAAGTCTATCAACCAGAGAGTCAGAGGCAGGGGTGACAAACATTTTTTTTTATAATATTATTTTAAAACTATGTTTTCCAAATTTACACTTGGTAGGTACGTAACACTCATTATTTGTAATGCCAGTTGTAACAAACTTTCAATTTTATTGTTAACTACACACAAAAATATTATTAGTAGTATACAAGTTCAACTTTTTACCTGGGTCTAGTTGATTATTGTGTGCGTGGCGATCGAGATCGAGGATATCTTAGTGGAGGCTTATTTTACAAAAAACACGATGATTAAATTTTATATTATTTCATACATATTTTTTTTTTATATTACTGATTGAAAAGGATATGGAAAACTATGTCAAATACAAACTAGTCGGAGGAATGCTAAAGCTGAAAAAAAACGTCCTTTTACAAAACCTTCTTCCATCGCGCTTTATTAATACAATTAGAATAATGTCCTAATCAATTTATAACACATACACATACACAGACTCTTTAAATATTAAATGCAAATCACTTTTCAAATCAAAACTCCGCATCACCCGCAGTCGAACAAGCGTGTCTGTCGCGACGTGACGTCAGCGCATAGCGCGCGAAGCAACGCAAATTTAAAAAAGCAGTGAAACTTTATAACGCTGTAACTTCGGTAATTTTGGCCCGATTTTGATAAAACAAAAACTATTATTATCAGCATAGGTACACAAATTAAATGCAGTATATTTAATAGTCATATTGTGATGTGCTGGTGTGACTCATTAGATTCGGATCATTGTGGACAATTAATTTCATTTGATGCTAAGACTAAACATGTGGCTAAAAGAAAGATTACTATTGTTCCCAAAACCGTTAATCGTTTTAAAAATAAATTATTTTGTAGTCTTCCATTACATTTTCATAACATAATAATGATCCTAACAAGTTATATAATTTTTTTTTAACTATTTTGTTCTGAATTTGATTCAGTATTTACTTCGAGAACGATTACGGTCCAAGACAGTGCTACCTTTAGTGAATGGGCTACTTTATGTATACATAAGAATAGAGCTAGGCTTTTTGATCTATATGAAGAGCGAAATCATAACAGAAGTGAAGGATTTCAGATGTATGTTAAAAATTACTCAAAATTGTCTAGAATAGTTTGTAAAACTGCTAAGGCTCGCTACTTGAGTTCAAAGATTAAAAATAGTAATGATAAAATTAAAATGACTTGGAGTATAATTAATAGTGAGACTGGAAGAGTAAGGAGCCACGCTCGTGAATATTGCTTGAGTGTTGGTAACAGAACCATTAGGGCGGATTCCGACGTAGCCCATGCTTTTGAGAAATTTTTCACAGACATTCCAATCTCGACTACCTAATCTTTGAACTCATCAC
Organism: Anticarsia gemmatalis; assembly: GCF_050436995.1. Taxonomy (NCBI): domain Eukaryota; kingdom Metazoa; phylum Arthropoda; class Insecta; order Lepidoptera; family Erebidae; genus Anticarsia; species Anticarsia gemmatalis. The sequence continues at coordinate 9,891,705 of NC_134775.1, forward strand.
CCACTGTCGCTGAAAGCATTCTTAACCCTAGAATACTAACCATCGCCTGTGAGGCCGCTACTCGTTACATTTTTCGTTGTAAGTCAAAATTGCGCGGTGATAGCGGCGTATACGCTCGTGCCAACTCAAAACCCCCTGCGCTGCGTAGGATAGCAAACGCACGTCCTGCGGGATCTTACCGTTGGCGAGTATAGACTTCATGATCGCCTAACAGGCGGTCATTAGTATTAAAGGTAACTTGTTTTTGCATACTTTTTGTCTTTTATTACGATTTTTTATTTATTAACGTGATTTTAATATATACTTTATTTGCAGATAAACATGGAACAAGAATATTGAAAATATTTTGTTGAAAGCGGACTCCAAGAGTGAAACAGAGAATGTGTTAGGTGGTGAAAATGTACTGAGCAATGAAGAATTTTCAATAAAAAAAGACTGATTTTTAACTTACGTGCCATAAAAATGCGATTGTTAGCATATTTATTGTTGTTATAGTTTCAAAGAATGGTTATCTGTTCTCTTTTTTTTAATTTTGGTTTCTATAATTATTCAATTTTTAGTTTTTTTTTTTGAAAATACTAAATGTCTATGTCTATGTCTTTAAGGCTCAGTTTAAAAGACTGATTGGACTATTTTCAAGAATTCAACAATATACATATTTAAGAAAAGCAGAGGTTAACCTTGTTACGGTGATATTTTTTAAATTTTAATAAAAAGTGTAAAACAAACTTTCCCGTTTTTCTTAAGGTAGCCTCCCAAGCGATCATTAGTATTAAGCAGCAGAAAAATTATATTAGTATTTTAGGGTTAAAGAAAACGTTACTATGTGTAACATTACTTTTAGGTTTGACTATGTCTCGCATCTGGACATTATAAAAGTTTTTAATATTATTAATGTAAAAAATAGGTACTGCAGATCTTTGAGGTAATTCTGTAGTCTATTATTGATCTAGTTGCGCCCCAATTAGCTCTAATATTTAATAAATGCGTAGATGGTGGTGTGTTTCCTGATCTGATAAAAGATAGTAAAGTAATACCATTATTTAAGTCAGGCAGAACATCAGACCCCACTAACTTTAGACCTATTTCAGTACTGCCTAAATTTAGTAAAATCTTTGAAAAATTGATATTCGATCAAATGCATTGTTTCTTCACTAAACACAATTTATTACATAGGAAACAATTTGGCTTCACAAAGGGTCGCTCCACTATCGATGCTGGTGTTGAGCTTGTGAACCACATCTTCGACGCCTGGGAGGACTCACACGATGCTCTTAGCATTTTCTGTGATTTGTCCAAGGCGTTCGACTGTGTCTCTCATGAAACATTGATCAGGAAATTACATCACTACGGTATACAACATTCGGCACTGAATCTTCTTATCTCTCATTTGGATAATAGGATTCAAAGGGTCGACGTAAACAGTAAGCGATCTGCGGGATCTGCAGTTAAAATGGGGGTGCCACAAGGCTCATTACTCGGTCCGTTTTTGTTTTTTGTTTATATTAATGATTTACCACATCTTGTTAAGTATAGTCATGTGATAGTACTGTTCGCAGACGACACTTCACTATTGTTTATACTTAAACGACAACAAACCACTTTTGATGACGTGAACATTGCTATCTCAAAGGTGGTACACTGGTTTGATGTTAACAATTTGCTTTTAAACGAGCAAAAAACTAGATGTATAAAAGGACAATGGCAAAAAAATCACATATTTTCTAAGCGTCTTCGAATCTCAATATTACCAACGTAATTTATTATTTAATGTATGAATTTCAAAAAGCAATAAATTGACTAACTCAAAACGATTTTTCATTTCCTTTATATAAAAAAATGTTGCCATTCGGTACTTTGATGCTCAATTAGTCGTTTTTTTGACTGTGGGTCTATTTTTTTTTAAATAAGTAAATAATCTTCAACATGAAATACATCGTTATGATAAATTATTAAAATCAGTGTCTAACAAATCAAAAACTTATTATTTATTTTGCTTACACTAAAATATTTACAGTCAACAGTGATCTCTTAGTAGTATTATATTTTTAAAGTATGGCAGCTACATTGTCTACTTCGGTTTTGATTGTTTGTCGTTGACGTTTGGTGATTTTCGGAATTGACGTGTTGTTGTGTTCTGCGATTACTATTGCTTTTTCGTGCCTATTTTCAAACAACTCGGACTTACTGAGGATTTCTGCTCTATTTGTTAACCCTGCATCTCTAACGGGTTTCGATTTGGTTTGCTTTACATAACTTCTACTGATTCATCATGGACGTTTCCCTTGCTTTTTGGGTTTTGTGAACTAGTTTAAAACTTCTTCAAGTATGGGAAGTCGTGTCAGACTGACTTGAATTTTGTGCATGAATTGTAACATAGAATAGCTTCCGCTGATACCCTGCTTTGGAACAAAATTCAAGAGTTGCCACATTGCTGACTAGCTGGGTTTATCCAATAACATATCTCACGAAAATAGGCTGCTGTGCTGACTTTAGTCTGGTACTTAGGATAGGCCAGGCATCAAGATCATATTATAGCACCAGCTGAATTTTAAATGACATTATAATCAGAGATGTGTATGAAAGACATAAATAATATATAACCTTTTAATTTTTTATTTACCTTTGTTGTTACAACCAAGCTGATTTATACTATCTGATAACTTAAATACCCCCTAGAACAGTTTGTTTTATAATATAGCAATCTAGTAGTAGTAGTAGTACAATGACTCAATTAAAATCTGCCGGAGTGAAGTTGGCTACAAATGGTTTAACAGCAGCTATCAGCTCTTTATTAACGCAAAGAATTGGAAATGTAGACATCAGACTCAGAGGTTAACATACGGAAACCTCTGGGTACATATTGGTTTTGGGGCTATACCTGCTCGAAAGGTTGAGGCAGTCAACTCCACTACGATGACGATAGTAATATACTTCAATAGATGATTGGCGAAACGTCAATGTTCGCCTCCGCCTGCCCCGTCAGAGAATAACAGGGGTGATATTATGAATAAATGAACATTCAAACAATATTTGTCAAAAATATTAACATTTTAATGATGTGATGATGGCATAACCTATAAAAATATAAACTCAAATTAATCAGGATCTCCGGCGCGTCTAATGAAAATATTTATATATTTAGAGTCGGGAATTAATGCTGAAAACCTAAACATTTGTTTTATTTGAAAACGCAACATTTTAAAATTAGTGATTATGATGTATGAGATTTTGCCATTGTTCTTTGTAACACCTAATGTCAAACCAGTGAAAACAGCAGTAAAGATGAAGGAAGATGTGTTGGACCTTGTGGATAATGCTAAATTCTTAGGCATTACAATAGATTCTAAGTTACAGTGGGGACCACATATATCACAATTGGCGAATAAACTTAGTTCTGCAGCCTACGCGCTCAGAAAAATTCGCCAACTTACTGACATTGAAACAGGTAGGTTATTCTACTTCAGTTATTTCTATAGTGTCATGTCTTATGGAATTCTACTCTGGGATACCGCTGCCGACACCCAAACCATCTTTGTGCTGCAGAAAAGGGGTATTCGTGCAATTTATAATTTAGGAAGAAGACATTCACTAAGGGAAAAATTCAAGGAAATAAATATAATGACAGTGGCAATATATTTATGAAAATTTAATTTATGTACATATAAATATCGCCCTTTTTAAAAAAAAGAGTGATATGCACAACATAAATACACGCAATAAAGACAAACTTGTTATCCCAGCCACTAGGCTCCAAAAAATAAATAAATCCTTCAGAGGTCAGTGTGTGCGGTTCTACAATAAAATCCCTAGTGAAATTTAAAATTTAAGTCTCAATAAATTAAGTTATTAGTTAAAAGTAATTTATGTCGTAAGGGATAAATAAGGCTTGGGACTGTGCTGCTTCTACCAAGTCTATTTCAAAATAATGTTTTACAATTTGATAAAATATGATTTACTAGGTCAACAGATTAGTTTTCTTTAGATTTCTATTAACTTTATTATTTGAATATTATTTACTAGCTGACCCGTGCGGCTCCGCTCGCGTGAATTTCGTACTGTTGCTTATTCATTGAGCACGCGAATTGCGAAGCACTCGATACACCTACACATAAAAATGCTAACAACTCTTTTGTCATCTAATGGTTATTTACGAAAGGGACCCGAAGGGCACACAATGTGACACAGGCTCAGGCAGGCCTGATTTCCTGTGGTTACCTTCTTTTCCGCTCTCGTCTGTATCCGTAGCAGTTTACAGTGTAAAATATAATACCTTATTATAGACTGACCATTGCTTACCCGTCTGGATTCAGAATATTATTATAGGTCCTATCTGCGCCGGAGCTCTTCAGACGCGTAATAATGTATACTTGCGATGATACGTCCGAAACCGCGTAACCCGTAATTATTTTTTATACTTATATCATCCGTTGTTTATTTTTTAAAACTTACCACATAGTCTGTTTCATAGAGAGCTATCCAATTTATTTCCTTAATGCAACCAATTAATTTGGTTATGTGATTCGAACAACAACGCCATCTGTCAGTTGTGGCGAACAACGACAACAAACGAAATTACTCGGTTTGCCATTTATACAACATTTATGTTTAAAAATCTTATAAATGTATAGCATGTTTCAAAGGTATTTTTTTTACAATAAAGCCATCAAAATTAATTAATTAGAAAAAACATGCTTTGTTGCGGTTTATAACGCCATCTATTGGTTGGCGCGAACAACAGGTATCGATACGGCAGGCGCCGCGTTTGGCCCAGCGCAGACAGACCGGAATAATCCTCGCGCGGTCTCGAGCATTTTCTTTACGGCTCGCGGATGCTCGAGCATGCTCGCGACTGCTCGAGCCTGCGCGAGGAAAACTTTCTAGGTTACCATTCTTCATTAAACAGGCCAGTTTTCGTGAAAATTCGTCAACGATGGTAGACTGGGCCATGATTATAATTGCTCTTTTGACTGAAGAAGAATAAAAATGACGTTCTCTCTCTTTAACCTCAGTAACAACATTGAAATTTTTCGTACGATGCTCGCGCGTCCTCGAGTATGCGCGGGGATACCCGCGCATCCTCGAGGACGCGCGAGCATTTTTTGTCAGGTTCAAGCAATTATGCACTTTATTTAAATGATTTTAAAGTTGATTTTCAAGTGCGTTAAAAAAATCCTCTCCGCTGCGCTCCTCTTGGTCTGCGCTGGGCCTTTAACTATATGCGAATGTTGTGAAATAGACTGCAACGCCATCTATGGTCTCTTTAGGGAAACGCAGGTTCAAACGATTTCTACGTATTTTTTTCAATTTTCTAAAAATCTTTCAGATTTTATGCTATAAAAAGTATCCTAGAAATTGCTCCACTACTTATTCTATGCATATACCAAATTTCAGTGCATTCTATCCGGTAGTTTTTACGTGATAGCGACACATACAGACGGAGGACAGACAGACAGACAGACAGACAGACAGACAGAAAAGAAAATTATAAATTGCAGATTCGGTATCAGTATCCGTTACTAAACATCCCCCGTTGGTTTTTTTTTTAATATATTCAATGTACAGAATTGACCTCTCTACAGATTTATTATAAGTATAGATGTTTTTTATTTCTTTTTTTTCAACTCCAACTCACCAGCGAGGGTACCTACTGCCAAGCATTCGCTGACGACGTGGTCCTACTATTCTCAGACCACTCCTCAACCACCATCCAACATCAAGCAAACCAAACCCTGCAATCAGTAGTGGAATGGGGTCAACAAAACAAACTTCACTTCGCCGCGCACAAGACCAGCGCCATGGTTCTAACCAAGAAGCTCAAGTTTGACCCCCCCCAAAAATACATGTCAGGTAAGGCCATCAGCTTAGTGGAAGAGGTCAAATTCTAGGTCTCATCATCAACCGCCCCCTAACCTTCACCACACATGTAGCCGCCACTTGTAAAAAAGCGGCGGACATCTACAAACAACTAGCATGTGCAGCAAAGGTAACCTGGGGCCTCAACAGCGAGATCATCAGGACCATCTACATCGCGGTCATAGAGCCGATCATCCTGTACGCCTCAAGCGTATGGGCTCCGGCAACTGAGCTCAACAAGGTACAAGATACCCTCAACTCCATCCAAAGAGGCTTTGCCCTCAAAATCTGCAAGGCCTACAGGACAGTGTCACTGACATCAGCCCTCGCCCTAACAGGTATCCTACCTATAGATCTTAGGATCCAAGAGGCAGCCAGCTTCTACAAAACCAAAAAGGGTCTTAGCCAAGACTACATACCACCGGGAAAGGAGCTGGAACATGGGACCGGCAATCTTCGCCCACTCCACCCATCCAAACTTCCACCAATTAAGTTTGAGCTCCTGGAGGACATGGAACCCCACACCATCACCACCCACCAAATCACCGGCCCTCAAATCTACACCGACGGCAGCAAAATTGAGGGAAAAACCGGAGCAGCCCTAACATGGTGGGAAAAAGGTAAAGAAACCCAAAACTCCATATTCAGTCTTGGCTGCTTCTGCACCGTGTTCCAGGCCGAACTATTCGCCCTTCACAAGGCAATAGAAATGGCAAATACCAGCAAGGAGCCAGTGGTGAACATCCTGAGCGACTCCAGATCATCACTGGAGCTGCTACAATCATCAACCACCACCAGCACCCTAGCTACCACCATCAAACAACACATAGCAGAGGCAACAGCCGAAGGGAGAGCAATCAGGCTCTTCTGGCTAAGGGCCCATGCTGGCACACCAGGTAACGAGAGAGCAGATGAGCTAGCAAAGCTAGGAGCTCTGTCCAACAACCAACAAACACAACCAGTGGATTATGACAAAGTCCCACTGTCCTTCGCCAGGAGGAAAATCCGAGAGGAATCCGTCCGGAAATGGCAGGACAGATATAACTCTTCAACCACAGGAGCTACCACAAAAAGGTTTCTTCCAGAGGTCAACACAGCCTACCGGTTCAACAGGGAAACACCAATAACACCAATCCACGTGCAAGCCCTCACAGGCCACGGCGGCATAGCGGAGTACCTACACCGGTTCAAACTAAAATCAAGCCCAGACTGCGAATGCGAAGAGGGAGCAATAGAGACAGTATGGCACATCATACTAGAATGTCCACGCTTCCTAGCACATCGCACTGAGCTCGAGATCAAACTCGGCATCAAACTAACATCCACAAACCTCCCATCACTTCTTCACCAGAAGGAAACAGGAAGACCCTTTTTGGACTACATTGAGAAGATCTTCAAGGTAGCCCACAGAAGAAACAGTAGTGAGGAAGGAGGCGCATCGCCGCACCCCACACTCAACTCTCAACCACCACCACTACAGGTCATGGAGTTACCATCAACCTCCAACCTACAAACTAACAAAACAACCTCCATCAACAAATTACTGAGAGAGGGACAACCGGGAGCCCCCGGCCTGAGAACCAGGAACGTGGTACTCTTTATGAACACCAACTATGAGCGTCTGGGGATAGGCTTCTGTTACTCCTCAGGCCCCAACAGAGTCGCCATATCACCTGGGGTAGCCCTACAATTAAAAGGCAGCACCATCAAAAGGAAAAGGTTCGACGCACTAGGAAAACTGGAAGTCGCGGGCCTACACACAAGAGTAGCCCGCACCAACAACAAAACCATCCTGCTATTCGACAGAATAGCAGACATCGCCCAGTTCACCCAAGCGTGTCAGCTGCTACTAACAATAGCTCAAACCAGTGACACCACCACCAACACACCACGCATCATCAGCGTGGACTCAATGGTCATTGGCTTTGACAGAGGACAGGCAGCGGAGTACCTTGGCTGTGTAGAGGCCTCCAAACACCACGAGGTCATGGTCTACGAAGGTAGGGGACAAAACCTTAGCTTTCTCAAGACCAACACACAGCAATCTGCACCAACACCTCCATCACAACTTCAACAACCAACAGCTTCATCTCCAGCGCTCAGCGGCTCGGAGATACTTCAGCAGAATCTGGAAAAGAGCTCAGCAGCAACAAAACCCACCATCAAAACAACTCCCATACCAACTTACCTGAAATTCCTCCCAATAACACTAGGAGCAGCCCTTTATAGAGCACCACAGACCCTCCGTCAAAAACTACTCCCAAAAAGACCATCCATCTCGTCAAAATAAATTCAAGGGGGAACCAAGAACCCCCGAAATGACTACAAAGTGCAGTCCACCAGCACAATCAGTAGAGGAAAACCACTAAAAATCTTTCAATCTTTAAAATTAAATAAATCTAAAAAAGGCATGGACCACGCGTCCATGGTGTTTTAATTATTTCCCCAAAAAAAAAAAAAAAACCTTGGTCACTGGGTCACCGATGATTTGAATGATGATTTGGACATAGAGAGAACGCAGGGCGCTGGCTGTCCGATGTAATATGCTGCTCCGCAGATTTGTGCGGTGTAGCAAGCAGGTAAAAATGACACTCTTCGTCTCTTAAGAGCTTACTGCCAATCATTCTACACGTGCTGTCTATGGGTAAGGTATACGCAAAGGTCATACAACGCCCTGCGTGAACAGTACAACAATACGTTCAGGATGCTGGTGGGGCTGCCACGTTTTTGTAGCGCTTCGGGCATGTTTGCTCAAGCGAGGATCGACGGCTTTCATTCCATCGTCCGGAAGAGGAGCGCCTCAATCCTTAGACGCATGCGTGCTAACTCCCACAGCATCCTCAGCGCATTGCGCAACAGGTGGGATTGTCCGATGCTGCGTCATTGGATTGCACTTCATGGACGCGTGAAGTCTGGATAGTGATATTTTTTGGTAATAAGTTACTAAGGTTGTTTTTACTAACACTATATGGATCTTTGTGGTCTAAAATAAAAACTTATTATTATTATTATAAGTGCTCTCTAAATTAAATTACTGTGATACAGTCTATGGCCCTTGTCTGATGTCGCGAACAACATCAATAATTCAGCGCATCCAGAATGCATGTATCCGTTTTCGTGTAAACATCCCCAATAGAGCACATGTACATAAACACAAATAACATAATGAAAATGGCTGCTAGAAGGAGATTGCATCTAGACAGTTTGCTTTTTGGAGTAATTAAAACACAAAAACCTCAATACCTATACAATAAATTAAGTTGGAGCCAAGAACAGTCCAAACAAAATCTTCGCTCCACAGTCAATCCATTAACTATTCCAAAGTACAGTTTCGCAGCCTCAAAACAAAAGCAAGTTTTCTATTTCGCAAAAAAAAATCCTGAATGAGCAATTATCTACTGCATATCTTTACTAATATATACTAATACTAATACTATTTATTTATTATATTCGCGCTATTTACGGCTTAGGAGCGCGGAACTCTCTGCGGGAGGTATTTGGGAAAATAGGTATACTGACGGTGGTATCACAGTATATTTTTGCGAATTTGATGTTCATCAAACAAAACATCAATTCGTTTGCTAAGAATAGTGACATTCATTACATTAATACCAGAAATAAGCACAAATTAGTAGGTCCCTGCAATAGATTGCAAAAAGTACACAACTCATTTGCAGGTCTTGGTGTTCGGTTGTATAACAAACTCCCTAGCAGTGTTATGGATCTTCCCCAACAAAAATTCAAAGTAGTTGTCAGTGTGACCAGATTTAATTTTAAGAAAATACCGAGGCACCTCAAAAAAATACTGAAATATACCGACTAACATAGGACAGATATACCAATAAAAATACTGATTTTCTTAAAACGTTTTATTTATTCATGCTCACAATAAATGTTAGAATTATATTTTAACATCCTTTTCGAAGGGTTAAAATTTACACAACCTCCTACATCTTTAATACCTTGCTTTGTTTTTAAAATAGCTGACACATTTTTGTTTATAAATCTGTTTCTTGGTCCGTTTTTATTAAATTTATCTTTGAAAATATGCGCTCGCATGCAGCATTCGACACCGGTATACATAGAAGAGATTTACTAAAACTAGTTATATTTTTGTATTTTAACATGCCATCACTGTTAGAAATTTTTCCAACTTCCACCCAAAATTGTTCACACGAGATGGGTGAGCCAGTGCTGGAAGATTGTAACAAATCACTTACTTCGCGATCAAACTTTAGGGTTCTATATTCTTCGTCAATTAACTGCATTTGTTCTGGCTGTACTTCGCATGGGAAAATTGAAAAAGCTTCTATTACATTTCGTAAACTGCGAAATTCTTTATGCACGGCAGTGTGTGGGTTAAGAAATTTCAGTTCTCGAAAAACTGGATTTTCAAAAGGCAAACGTAATTTCAATTGCGTGCTCAACTCAATTAAAAATGATTGGCACCTTCTGAAAAACTCAGCAATCTGTTCTTTCATGTTTAGATTTTCTCTGTGTTTGATTAATTCTTGGCCTACTTGAATACCTAAGTACATATCTTTCAGTGGCAAATAATTTACATTAGACTTTGGGTCTAACGTAAATACATTGTCCGTACGTTTGATGTAATTAGCTTTCATGAAGCAACCCAAAATCGACAAGTACATACTAGATGCATCATCATACAGTCTATCAATGCACGGATAGTCGCCTTGAAAAATTATGTTAAATTTGTTTACAATCGGCAAAATGTAGTCCAAAAAGTAAAAATACAATTTGTTTATATCAGTGGTAAAAGAATTAAATAAAAATTCTGATGACATATTGCGATCACTCAAGTATTGGTCTTGAAAGAACAATTGCAATGCCCTCCACTGCTCAATTATTCTACTAATACAGGCATGAAGTGAAAGCCACCTTATGTCGTAATGACGCAAAATTCTATGATTTTCAGTGTCTGTGAAATTTTGGAACTCAGCAAATTCTCTTTGACGCTTGCTGCTTTGAGAAAAATATCCATATACTTCTTTTACTATTTGTTCTAAATTTCTAGGCAGTATTTTACAGGCGTGGCTAACACTTAATGCTGCAGAGTGACAAACACATTTCATGAAAAAGCACTTTGGGTTTACTTCTTTAATTTTTGCAACAATGCCAGAATGTTGACCAAACATCACATTCGTAGTATCAGCAGCGAATCCTATTACGTCTTTTATGTCTAAACCTAATTCGGATAATTTTGATGACAACGAATTAAATAATTGACCTGCGGTCTCACCACTTAAATCAACTAAATCAAGGAATTTGGTTTGTACAGTACATTTAGTTTCAGAGAAGTATTTAATTACTATAGCCAATACTTTGACTGTTGCAACATCTGTACTCTCATCGATTATAATTGAATATACTGGTTTACCTGAAAGAGATGCAGTATGTATGTCCTCAATCATATCTTTTTCGAAATTGGGTCCTAAAACATTATAAGTTATAGCGGCTGCTTTGGATCTCTTGCAGGAAAATTCTTTCGCAATATCGGACTCAGTAAAACACTTCACTAGAACATCACTAAGATGGTCCATAGCTCGAAATGGGATGTTGTGTTCCGACAGAAAACTGCATAAACGCAGTTCAGCTTTCTTGACTTCGTCTTTCAGTGGGGCCTTTTTGAAAAATGTATCAACCTGAAATTTTAAAAATATTTGGTTGCTTAGTTTTTTTATAACAGCGCCGCATTTCACAGCTGTTACCTACTGGTTTTTAGAAACAAAACTAGGATTATTAACTTAAAATATATTCGAATTCCTTGAAATAGGTTTGTAAAGCGAGTTATGCTTACCTTTGACTGTCCTTTATATTTCATCAAGTTCGATTTATGCTTTTCAGTATTTGCATGCTGTTTTATAGATGCTAATCTACTTTGCAGTTTCGAATTGCATGCTTTGCAAAATGCGGCGAACTCGTCATCTTTATAACGTGAAAGCCACGAAGAAAATTCCGGAATTTGTTCCCACTTAGCTAAATAACTTTGCTGAAAACTAGACATGCTGGCCGGATGAATGCAACTAAATAAATAAAACAACGAAGATCGATCGCGTTCTATTTATATGATGGCGAAAACATCTCCTAGTTTGGGGAAATCCCCGAATTATCGAAAGAAATTCGTCAAAGACTAAGTCGAATGTAGAAGAGACAGTCATTTCACTTGAACCGTGTTAGACGATTTGATACTAGTAATAAAGTATCTTTTAAGCTTAACTACTACCTATACATGCAGCTGAAAACTTAAAGACCAGACGTTGTTTTGAAAATTATGTTAACTATATTATATAGAAAATTATATGAAAATTATATTATTAACTAGCGGTCCGTCCCGAATTCGTCCAGGTAGGCTGATATTCATGAAACACAACGAATTTGAATGGATGTAATCTAGGAATTACACTCTATCTAATAGTGCAAACCACATTAAAACCGGTCCATCAATAGTAAAGCTTAAGGCGGACATACAATCTGCAAGTCTGATTAATACTATGTATTGATTGAAAATTGTATATGTAATACAATACTACAATGCCAGCAACGACCGTCTTTCTTGTCGTATCTGTAAATTACTCATCTTTGCTCATAGATAACATGTATAAGAATAAACAAAATCCGAGAAAGTCCCGATATTCAAACATTGTCGCAAAGACGTTCACTCACTACGGTGTTGCCATAACTTCAACCAAAATATACCCAAAAATACTGACTACCAGCAATATACCTGAAAATATACTGATGTTCGGCAAAATCGATGAAATATACTGAAAAAGTATTAAAATACTGAATCTTCAACCAAAATATACCCAAAAATACTGACTACCAGCAATATACCTGAAAATATACTGATGTTCGGCAAAATCGATGAAATATACTGAAAAAGTATTAAAATACTGAATCTGGTCACACTGGTAGTTGTTAAAGATCATCTTATTAAAAGGGGTTATTATAAGGTTGACGATAACTTAATGGATAAGAAAACATGGGATTAGTTAGTTACGCGTTCTACACAAATCAAGATTAGATATCTATATATATTTATATATACATCTTTGCATTGTATAAACATTAATCAGTCATTTCAACTCTGTAACAGAGAGGTATTGCACGAGTCTCAGTGGTATTCATTATCTTTTTTTCATTGAAATGGTGGGCTCCCATGCCAAGGTTCGTCATGCTCACTAAAATGTCATTGCTTGCGGCGGCGTCGTGTGCCGGGTCACCCCCTTCCCTCTAATATGTGCGAGGGGGGTGATGGCTGGTCCACGCGTCATACTCGTGAACGGGTGCTGCTTGGGGTGGCTGGTCGTCCTGGGTGTGGTGACTGCCATAATTTTAAAGTAACTACGTATCAATAACTGTACTTCCTTTACCACAGTATGCTCTTGAAATGCCTCTTATGATTTCATTACTTATATTACTATGTGGGTAGATGCTCCCATCATGCTTCCAATATTATTTATATCTTGTTTTTTAGCACCTTAATATATTGATTTAATTTAATTTATGTTATGACCAAAGTGTGTTCGGTAGTGTTGGTAGGTAGCAGCTACTTACATCATCAATGTTTTATACGAGCATAAATATTGTTAAAATCATTTGGCGATTAAAAAGAGTGGCCAGGAGTTTCTTGCCAGCTCTTCTCATTGGCCCTACCTTCCGAACTGGCGGTAAATTCACTCTCTGTATCATTGACTATCATAAGTGTCAGCACTTGACCTAAATGAATAAATGATTTGATTTTGATTTTGACTAATACTAATACTAATACTAATACTAATACTAATACTAATACTAATACTAATACTAATACTAATACTAATACTAATACTAATACTAATACTAATACTAATACTAATACTAATACTAATACTAATACTAATACTAATACTAATACTAATACTAATATACTAATACTAAATAATATTATAAAGCTGAGGAGTTTGTTTGTTTGATTGTATGTTTGTGTACGGGTTGATGACCGTACATACGCTGACTCAGCTCATACGCCGACCCAGCTCATACGCCTACTCAGCATTTACGCCAGACGCAGTAACAACCTGCGTCACTTAATATTGTGCAATACCATCTATATTAATGAGAAATTATGTAATAATTAGCGAGTACCTCTTAACTTTACGCAGTGAAAACTATCAAGGGAAGACTAGCTACCGTTATTTATTGTAACTTTACTCTTTAACTTTAACTTAATATACAGTTTTTAACTTTGTGGCTATCTTTCTATTAGTGCTCCTAAACTTAACTTAACTCTACTCTACTTTACTATTAGTGCAAGTGTGTGAAGCTAACTGGCCCACACATTTTGTGGGCCAGTTAGCTTCACACAGTTTGTTTGTTTGAACGCGCTAATCTCAGGAACTACTGGTAGTCCACTCAAAAAAGCAAGTGTAGAGTGCGTGAGAGGGATCCTAGGTAATTTCTTCAGAAATTGGTTTAGGATGAGCGGTATAGTATAGTTTTGAGCGGACTATGGTCCGATTTGAAAAAATATTTCAGTGTTAGATAGCCCATTTATCAAGGAAGGCTATAGGCTATATATCATCACGCTACGACCAATAAGAGCAGAGTACCAGTGAAAAATATTACAAAAACGGGGAAAATTATGATTCTCTTATGTGACGCAAGCGAAGTTGCGCGGGTCAGCTAGTTTATAATAAAACTAGCTGACCCGCGCAACTTCGCTTGCAACATAAGAGAGAATGCGTCAATATTTTCCCCGTTTTTGTAACATTTTTTACTCGTTTTTTTAATCTGACCAGTATATATGAATTTTTCTAATCGGACCAGTAGTTCCTGAGATTAGCGCGTTCAAACAAACAAACAAACAAACTCTTCAGCTTTATAATATTAAATATTATTATACTATTATTATATTACTAGCTGACCCGCGCAACTTCGCTTGCGTCACCTAAGAGAGAATGGATCATAATTTTCCCCGTTTTTGTAACATTTATCGTTGCTACTCCGCTCCTAATGGCCCTAGCGTTATGTTATATCGCCTATAGCCTTCCTCGATAAATGGACTGTCTAACATTGAAAGATTTTTTCAAATCGGACCAGTAAGTCCTGAGATTAGCACGTTCAAACAAACAAACAAACTCTTCAGCTTTATAATAATAGTATAGTATATAGTATAGATATTATAATAAAATAACACAGATTCTTACTATTCCAATTATATCGTAATATTTATGTAATTTATAATAATGATTAATTTTTACTTTTATGTGATACCTCATAGGTTATGGCCGACAGGCAGTGGTTACAAATCCCAACTGCGTAGTGTGGTTGACATACCACACACCATTTTTCAATCTGTAAATGATCCCTGTGATCTGGCTGCCTATTGCAAGATGACATCACAGGTATAGTTATCAATATTTACCTTTGGCCTGAAAATACAATATGGGGATATCTTTAGTGTAAGCAATTGTTTATCTGTAATTTTGTGTTAATTTTCGTGTTGGGTGTAAATGACGGCTAACCGAAAACTTCAGTGGTAAGTTTGTGACACTGTATGCGCGAAATTTACTCCAACGATATTTCTCGGAAATGATTGGTTCCCGAGTTAGTCATTTTTGAGCGCTCAATGTATAGTGAACAACGCGATGTATCTCCGCGCACGCCTATGAGATTGCTCATCGTATTGTTGACGCTAGTAGCTAGTTCACCGCGGCGGCGGCGCGCGGCGCGCTGTGCAAAGACATGTCGCGATGCGTCGTAGGTACGTACGCATACAACCACGTCTATGCACTTATTTGAATGCAATGCTATCATTAGATAACAATCTTACGTATCGCTTATTGTATCGTAAGTAAGCTCTTAAGTTACAAAAGCTCATACCTAGTAAAATTGTACGTAAATATCAACTTACTTGGCTTACGTGAAATCAAACAATAATAGCAAAATGTAACCAATAATAAGAAAGCGCTAAAACAAATTGTTATCAATGTCACTGAACACGCAATTACCATGTGTCTGGCGAGAGTTTGGGTACCTTTGGATTCTGGACGTACAGGTGCAGAGCACGCCGTGCACTTCCACGTGCTTCACCATAACACATCAACATTTCTTCGTATTCACAAACACAACTGCACTTCAAAATCAACAATAACCAAAATAATAACAATAAAAACACTAACAACACAATACCGAAACAATAACAAGTAATAATAAACAACAGTTCACACACTACACGACGAACACGATATAACGATACCGGTGAAGAGCTTCCGTCGTCCGCGAGCGAACTGCCTAAACTATCAAAGAGAGCCGCCGCCGGCGCCGCTCCGCAAACTCGTGCCGCACGGTGGATCGAAAATCGGCTGTAGAAGACATAGGATCTCGATGTCGTAAATGTTATTTTTTTTATGGAAATGTCTTCTGCTGATCATTACTGTTCTATAAAATGTCATATGAAGTAATTGTGTGCACAAATGGAAGAGTTATAATTTTGTTAAAAAAAAATGTATGGAGCTGACATGAAAAATGAGAATATCTCTGGAATCGCAAGGTTGGCCGTTATATCCTTGCACACTGATATATTACTATTTTTCGTCATAGGTACTTGTTTCAGAACATAATGATGCAGAATAAAAGTGATTTAACGGTTAACAATAATTTATTAGGAAACGATTTTAACAGTCCGACGTATGGCGTAAGAATGACATGACGACATTATTTTTGTGCAATCAACCAAAGCGCCTGTTGATAATTTGTCCGCAGTGTTCTATCTCGATTGTCTTCGTAGTTTTATGGCAGGAGCCTTAACATGCTCCCCCCGTTGAAAAGTATTTTCAACTAGTTTTGCAGTTCTTCTGCTGTAGGTAGAGGACATAGCCGCACGAAGGGACGGCGCACGCAGCCCCTGATGGTGTTGACATCTGCTACCCTCGCGATGCCGTCAGGACCCGGGAACAGACGTAGTACTATTATCTTCGGCTAATAGTACCATATCACCAACATTCAACTTAGACGTACTGGTACGCCATTTTGTGCGCTGTTGCAGTTCTGCCACATATTCCTTTTGCCAGCGTTGCCAGAAATGCTGTCGGATTTTTTCTAGACGTTGGTATCGTTGGAGGCTGCTCTCTTTGTGTTCCAACAGCGGTGGTGCTGGTAGTGCAGTAAGCGGTCTCCCGATGATGAAGTGTCCTGGGGAAAGAGGAAGGAGGTCGTCAGGACTGGGTGAGAGTGGGCACAAGGGACGACTATTCAAAACCGCCTCCACTTGCGCAAACAGAGTGGAAATTTCTTCAAATGTTAAATGACTATTTCCAATAATACGTTTCAAATGGTATTTAGCGGATTTGATTCCGGCTTCCCAGATACCGCCGAAATGAGGAGCGTAGGTTGGGATGAACATGAATTTGATGCCTTGCTGACTTGCAAAATCAATCAGAGAATCTTGATTTTGGTTAATTAATGATCCTAATTCTTTGGCTGCAGCAACAAAGTTTCGACCATTGTCGCTATATATTTCTGTTGGCTTGCCTCTTCTAGCGACAAATCGCCTTATTGTCATGATAAAGGCGTCTTTCGACAAGTCACTTACAGCCTCTAAATGCACGCATTTATATCGTAGGCATACATATAGGCATAAATAACATTTCGTGATACGACTCCCACGACCCTTACGATTGACTATAAAGAAAGGGCCAGCAAAATCTAGACCAACGGATGTGAATGGAAAGCCTGGATTAATACGTGAAGCAGGTAAATCACCCATTTTAGTTTGCAATGTTTTGCCTCGCAAGCGCCGGCACGTGACGCAGTTGTTTACGGTGCGCCTAGCGAGACGACGACCATCGATTGGCCACACGGTTTCTCTTACAGTCGCTAACAATAATTGAGCACCAGCGTGCATATTATTTATATGTTCATAATGGAAATAAAGTTTTGTGAGTCTGTGTGATGCATGTAACAATATAGGATGTCTTTTTTCATAAGTATAAGTAGAAGCATCTATATGTCCACCAACTCTAATTAATAAGTTTGAATCTATGAAAGGTGATAATGATAACATTTTACACTTATGACTTAGCTGTTTATTGCTAGACAACAAATTGTATTCATTAGGAAATGATTCACGTTGAGAGATAAGGCACAATGCATAGAATGACTCACGCAACTCGGCAGGTGTTAACGCACCTAAGCGCCTATTGTTTTTGTTTTTAATATTATACATAAATCTGAGAACGTAAGCAAACAATTTGTTTAGTTTATTGAATGACGAATATTTGTTAAAGTCTAATAGTGGAGTGGTTCGTTGACTTTGAGTACTGGCCATTCAGATTCATGCCTATATAAATAACTAGGACCTAACCACCATATATCCATATTTATTAATTTATCTGCATTTACGCCTCGAGAGATTAAGTCAGCCGGATTTGAGTCTGTTGGCACATACCTCCAAGCGTTAGGGCTAGTTAGTTGTGTTATCTCATGAACGCGATTGCGTACAAATGTTTGTAATTTGTTTAAGTCACTATTTATCCAGCTAAGTACAACGCTGGAATCGGACCAGTGAATAGTCCTGTTAGGACTATATGATAGTGAGTCTAGCACACACTTGCTTAACCTAGCAGCTAGGAGTGCAGCACTTAGTTCCAGGCGAGGAATAGTGGTAGGTTTTACTGGCGCGACCTTGGACTTAGCGCAAAGTAAGCGGACAGTAACCTCATTATTATGACCTACTGATTTCATGTAAACACAAGCTCCGATAGCCGCATTGGATGCATCGCTAAATGAATGCAGTTCTATATATTTTGGTGTATCACATAATACTAATCTAGGTATATGAAAATTGGTTAAGCATGTTATGTTGTTGGTGAAAAGTATTCATTCCTTTTCGATTGTTTCTGGAATGGGCTGATCCCAATCAATCTTTAATTTCCATAACTTTTGTATAATGATTTTTGGTTGAATAACAATTGGACTCAAAAGCCCTAAAGGATCAAAGATTTTAAATGCATTTGACATAATAGAACGTTTAGTTACAGTTTTACTATCATGAATAATATGTTTTATGGGGAAGTGGAAGGTATCCTTTGTTGGTACCCATCCGAGACCCAAAGTACTTGATGACTCACTGAAGATTAATTTATCTTGCGAGTTGATATCAATATTGTCGAATATTTGTGGACAATTACTTTTTAACTTTCGTAGATTAAAACAGCCTTTTTTTAATGATTTTAATACGGCATGTTGTATATACTTTAATTGATTTAAATCGTTACTTCCGGTAATTAGGTCATCAACGTAAAAATCCCGTTGTATTATAGTTTTTATCAATTCGTCATCAGCTTCTTCACCTAGTTGCCACAAGCAGCGTGTGCTCAGGTAGCTGGCACTGGCAGTTCCATAAGTAACTGTATTTAATGTTAACGTTTGAATGGGCTGTGACTCGTTATTCCTCCACAAAATTAATTGCAAATTACGATCTAATTCGTTTACTAATACTTGCCGGTACATTTTTTCAATGTCACCGGTGATTAGATATTTGTACTGTCTAGCGCGCAATAAAATGGCAAATAAAGTATCTTGTATGTTCGGACCGACTCGTAATATGTCATTTAATGAATAACCAGATGTGGATGGAGCCGAACCGTCAAAAACTACCCTCAACTTTGTGGATTCACTTTCTTGCTTAAGAACTGCATGATGACAGAGGTAATATCTTGGTTCAGTACAGATATTTATGTTGTTATTACTGATAGATAAATGACCCAATTCCGCGTACTCGTGAATGAACTTTGAATATTCTAGTTTTAATAATGGGTTTCTTTTAAACCTTTTTTCTAAATTAATAAATCGCTTCTTAGCCAAATTGTATGTGTCACCAAGACAATCCGCATTGTCCTTCATTGGCAATCGTACACAAAATCTACCGGATTGATCCCCAGTAGTGTGTTTCACAAAATGGTTTTCACAATATTGATCATTAAAATTTACAATGGGTTTATTAGGAATTTCTTCGAAATCCCAGAATTTAGTTAGCATATTTTCTATGTTATCGTTTTGCGAGCTTGACATGATTGTATGATTACAATGAATGCTCTTTTGAGGACTCACTAAATTGATAGGACCGGCGATGATCCAGCCTAAATGTGTATTTATTAGTTTTGTGTTATTGTGAGTACCTAAGGAACGCTGTTCACTACCTAATATGTCCCAAATAAGATCGGCACCGATCAGAAGGTCAATCGGAGCTGGTTGATAGAATTTAGGGTCGGCTAGCTGTATACCCTTAGGCAGATCCAATGATTTAATATCGATTGGAGTTTTTGGTAAATGACCAGTTAACTCTTTTAGAACTAAACAGGTTAATGATGCTTTATAGTTTGTACATAAAGAATTTATTTGTAAATTACAAGAATTGATTACTTGATTTGAAGCTACGTTGCCTATCCCAATAACTGTTATGGCGTCAATGGGATTTGATTGTAATTGAAGTCTGGTCTTTAGTGACTCAGACAGGAACGAGGATTGGCTGCCACAGTCTAGAAGTGCCCGAACTTTAATCTTTTGCTGATTAAATGGATTCAGAGCCTCGACTACGGCAGTGGATAGAAGTACAACCTTTTGGTTTGAGTACTGATTTGAATAGTTGGCAATGGTTTCGCCATTTTCTGTTTGTGTATCTATAGCTATGTGATGGTTGACTGATGCTGGTCTGTGGAGTAAACTATTATGCTTGCGTTTACACTCACGAGATGGTCCTAATCGGCAGTCATTAGTTGAATGTCCCTGCCGTAGGCAATTTGAACATAATTTGTATTTTTGAACATCTTGCAACCTATCGTCAATCCCTTTGGATTTGAACGTAGGGCAATCATATATTCTGTGACTATCACTACAAATTATGCAGTTATTTGATTTGTATTTGCCATGGTTTGAACTCATAAATGATTTTGTACTTGTACCTTGACCTGACCTTTGACCATTAGGTGTGCAGCGAGTTTGAGTTATGGGAGGCTTAGATGTATCATATTTATTAGGGTTGAGTGACTCAATCACCTCTGCTCTATCACTCAAGAATTTGTAAAATTGATCTAATGTAGCTACATCGTCCTCTAACGTTTTGCGATGCTCTTCCCATTTCGTCAACGTTACACTATCCAACTTGGAAGACAACATATATATTATAAGTACATCCCATTTATCCGTTGGTTGACCTAGATTAGCTAAAGCACGTAATTTTTTTGTAACGTGGTCAATCAGGAATCGTAAGGATCGCTCAGACTCGCGTTGTATCGGTTTAAGACTGAATAATGAATTTAAATGATTAGTAATAAGTGTTCTTTTGTTATTAAAACGACTACTGAGAATGTTCCAAGCTTCCGTATAATTGGAGCTGGACACTTCAAGGTTCGAAAGCATGCGAGCAGCATCACCTTCTAAATATGATAAAAGATAGTGGAATTTACTAATTGGCGGTATGCGCTCATTGTTATGAATTAAAGTTGTAAATGTATCTCTAAACTCGAGCCAGCGGAAATATGAACCATTGAATTTTGATATTTGAATTTGCGGCAACTTCATACCTAATGGATGTTGTTCTATACAACAGGAAGTGTTATGTAAAGAATTTCGCCTATCACATTCTTGTTTGGAAGAAAAAGTATCAATTAATTTCTTAGCAGTGGCAATATTTCTTACAACTTCCCTTTCGATAACTTCGCGTTCTTCAATTTCAGCTTTAATATTTTCAGGAATAAGAACCTCGATCTCATTCTGCAAGTCATCGAACCTCACAGATAGTGATTCAAATTTTGCTAGCTTCAAACTCAGTTCAGTTAACTGGATATCATCCAAGGAATCTTGATCAGACACACCCTTCACGTAATTTTTAAACTTTGTAATTTGTCCTTTGATGGACACCCTTTTAGTGAACAATTCTTTGTAACGTTTATCTTCCGCGGACATATTGTTAAAAAAACGAAATTAAAAAAAAATAGAAAATTGTTTAAATATTACGCGTGGTGTATGAATAAATATTTAAACGCTCACGCTCCTCGTTTCGGTGTCACCGTTGAGCCGGAATCGCGGACCGCGCTCAGCTGTTTGCTGGCAGCTCGAGCCTCACAGAACCGGGATGCGTACCCGAACCACGGGGAAGCGCGTTGTTAGAAGTTGAATTTATCTGGAATATTCGGCGAATTTCGTGAGAAACTTGAAATTTCAACTTTTTATTTTTGTATATGGGGGTAACTGTAAAAACAATATTATGATGAAATACTTGAGATTAAAGGCAAAAATCACTAATTAATCTGCACGAAATGATTTTACGCAAGTGAATTAAGATTATGAATAGCGGAGATGGCAAGGAATAGGTTTCTTTTAGGGTATTGAATGGTGATTGTGATAGATAGGAAGAAGGACGACACTTATCTTTAGGTGAATTCCGCTGCGCAGGCGTGATGCTTTAGCTGCACCACTGGTCCAATCCAGGTCCTTAGGCGTCTCTGGTTGCAACTTCGTTCACTGGAACTGTGGCTGCTTTGGTCCACTTTAGAGTGTCCCGGTAACATGTATGTCGTCGGCGTGGCAAGTTCTGTTTTGCACGTATTTCTCGCTATTGGTCTTCTTCCTTCTCGCTATTTCTTGCTGTTGTTCCCCTCATGGGCCACCAATTTATGTTTCAGAACATAATGATGCAGAATAAAAGTGATTTAACGGTTAACAATAATTTATTAGGAAACGATTTTAACAGTCCGACGTATGGCGTAAGAATGACATGACGACATTATTTTTGTGCAATCAACCAAAGCGCCTGTTGATAATTTGTCCGCAGTGTTCTATCTCGATTGTCTTCGTAGTTTTATGGCAGGAGCCTTAACAGTACTTTATATCGCGGCATCACTTGCGATTTTTTTTCTAAAAATCGTCAAAATTTTCAAACATTTTTTTTTATGATACATTTTAATGCTTAAGTATAACAACTGTAATTGACTATAACAAGTGTAATTTGTAATATTTTTTATGCTTAGACCAAAACATTCTAATAAATCACAAAATCATATTAGTTACTCCTCGAATGGTGCTCTCTGAACCTCCTAAAATCTTTGTTTTGGGCCTCTGAAACTTCTTCCGAAAGACTTCCAATTGGTACAATAGCATTTACTACAATTATGTCCCCTCCGTGGATCAACAATTTGAGGACGGTTGATGACATGATGATACATTTTATAGAATAGTAATGATTAGTAGAAAACATTTCCATCAAAAAAAATAACATTCACGGCATCGAGATCCTATGTCTTCTACAGCTGATTTTCGATCCACAGTGCGCCGCCCCTCGCCCGCGCCACCCGTGCCCCCCGCGCCCCCCGCGCCATCCGCGCTCGCGCCGCCGATTCGGTGACGAGTGACGAGTTAGGTTCTCAGCGAGAGATTAGATTCAATAAAATATTGCTGTGTTGTGGCACTTTGAGCTATGACTGCGACAAATTACTATTTTTACTTGTTACAGTTGTAATTCGTTGCATTGTAGTTTTATTCGAATACCGAATAACATTACAAAACATATTGATGTAAGTTTAAAATACTTTGATATTAATTACACAAACTCAGATTAAAGTAAATAAAATGAACACGAAACATTTAACTAAACCTTAAAAAATGTATTGTTATCATCGCTATGATAACAATCAATATCCATTAATATTCTTATCACAAAAACCAACTTATCATAATTTATAATCCCCGGAAAAGTAGGTACTTAGCATCTAATTTTCGGCAAAGGAGTCGCACCGCGCTTGCATGAAGTATGAATGAGCGCGTAAATATCGAATAGGTAGAAGTTTGCAAGATCAAATGGAATAAAGCGACGATACCATTTCTTTAATACTGTTCCTCTTAAGTTTGCGACTTAAATCAATACTTCAGCATACCTACCTACATGCTAAATTGTTTATTTGAGATTTTTTGCTGCCCCAAAGAATATCAATAGGGTTTTATGTCGTTCTGTATGTATTTGTCCGTGTAATAATTAGATATCATACATTTTAAATCGTATGAATGTACCTTTTATCGGAGAGCGGGATAATTATGTCAGCTGATAGCGAATTTATACGTTGTTTTAATTCATTGCTGTTTTTTGTAAAAAACAGTAATATAAGGGATTTTTTTTTATATTTATGTTGCATTATGTGGTATTAACGAAATAATACCAAAAAAATAAAATAAAAAAACGCATAAAAAATCGGAAAAATCAAGAAAAAAGCGATGAAAATTTTCAACGCCATGGACACCAGAATCATGTCTAGAATAATTTTTCTTTATTTTCGGTAGACCGTCTGTTACACCCTGTATATAATCTATTCTGTAATAATCTATGTCATCAAAAACGGATGGCCAGGTCGGTCTATTTGTTTTAAAGGTATTTTTTTTTTAATTGACATGATAATGACATACGTAATAACTTAAGACAGAAGGTCCTTTAAGTAGAGACTAAATAGATTAATCGACTTGGTATTATATAGATCTCACAACTTTTTACGGCGAGTCTTGAGGTTTTTACAGAATGTTTTTGACGGCATCTCACTTCTTTTTGTAGAGCGAACATAAGTCCAATTTGTATGGAAAGACGTTTTTTTTTCATAATTCAACATAGAAGACATAAGAATGTTGTTCTGTTTCATGGGCTAAACACCCTTACCCACCCTATACCCCCTTCCGTTATACCTCATATAGTAGGTACCTATTTACACCTGTTTATTTTATTTTCTACAGTAATAATAACTCATTAACTGCAAATGTAACCTTGTAATCCTATACATTTATATGGGATTACAAAGTTATTGTTGCAGTTAGTGTATTTAGAAAACTGGACCGATATTAGAAAATATTTAATATTTCCCATGATTAAGACACTAAACCCTATTTGTATTCTAAATTTTAAGCTTCTAAGTCTGCTAGAAGTACCTTAGACTTTTGATGATCGGTGAGTCAGTGAGTCAGTGAATCAGTGAATCAGTGAGTGACAAAATTCAATCAAAATTTTAACAAGCTCTTATGTGACGCAAGCGAAGTTGCGCGGGGCAGCTAGTGCCTAATAATTTCATTCTAATTCACTTTTGTCTCTTTATCTTTAAAATAAATGGACTAATAATTATTTTAATTTAATGTATGTAATCAAATTAATATTAATGTTTTTAAACTCTCGCGACTAGTACACATAATATTATAATGCAACGGGTCTTATACGCGATTGAAAATTTAAAGGTTAGGATACCTTATTTGCTGCCCGACGTTTCGATCGCATTACAACGACCGTGGTCACGAGCTGACTGATGTGGCTGCTAAGCGTCGTCTTCTTGCGGCGCGAGTTTCGACGCCTACCCTCACTTGGTTTTCACTTAGTGTACATTGTTCGGAATTGTCGGTACTTCGACACACAACACTAACGACGTCTTTACACTGGCGCGTTACGTCATGCCGGCGACGGCTACACTTGCTGATGACAGGATTCCACGTAGATGATAAACGGTATCCCTCTTCACGGTTGAAATTGGTATGTTTTTTTATTTCAACCGCTTCTCGTACTATCCTGGAGTAATAGTGACGATCTGTGGAGAGGACCCGGGGTTGATGTAGCTCGATCCAGTGATTGGTTCCTGCTTCCAACAAGTGCTCAGCTATCGCGGATTTGTTGACTTGCCGGTTCTTGACAGCTGCGATATGTTCCTTGACCCTTTCAGCTATTGTTCTTTTGGTCTGTCCGATGTATGAACTACCGCAGCTACAATCCACCTTGTAAACGCCAGGTGTCTGAAGAGGAATTATATCCTTTGGTGTGCGCAAATGGTTAGCTACTTTGGAGAACGGACTATATACAGTCTTTATGGAGTATTTCTTCAGTACTGTTCCAACTTTATCCGTTACTCCTTTTATGTAGGGCATAAAAGCTGGTACTCTGCTAACACCAGTCTGACATTCTTGCCTCTTCAGACGTCGTTCGGTTCTCCTGTATCCGTTTCGCTTAAGTACCTCCTGAACGTGTGAGAGTTCACCGTCTAGGTGTTCAGGGTCACAAAGGTCGTATGCTCTAGTTGTCAGCGAAGCCACCACGGATTGCAGGTGTCGCGGATGATGATGCGAATTCGCGTGCAGGAATTGTCGGTACAATGTGAATAGTGTGGTGAGTGAACTTTATGACCTACATACGGAGTGCAGTGCGGTATTATCAGTAAGTGACTTTGACCTTTGTGATCGTGTAACATACAACCAGGCATCTCGTATTTACGATTTGTGCATTGCCCGTCACGATGCAAAGTTTGACAGATTATATAACCGTCGCGGGAAGGTAAACGGTACAACCCGAACACCGGCCACGTCTCAGCGTGATACGGTAATTAATTTGTCACGTTCGCCGATTGATAATGCCACACACAGTGTACTGAGCAAGGGGTTAAATTTCGCAGTAACTCCGAACCGGATTCCGTATGAAAATGTCATAAGTGGTGTTGAGGAAGTAATAACGCGTAACAAGGTGCCGTCTAACGATGCGGATACACTTAGACAGGATGTTGCCGTTATTCTACGAAAATCCAAGCCGCCGAAATCAAACGTTACTATGGAAGAGCGTCAAGCACTATCGAAACTGCGGGCTAATCGTGATATCTTAGTGCTTAAGGCTGATAAAGGAAACGCCACCGTAGTAATGGACTCAGAAGACTATGACAGAAGAATACGGAATCTGTTGAGTGACACTTCGGTTTACAAACCAGTGTCGTATAACCCTACTGCCAGAGTGACGAAACGTATACGTTCACTGATCAAGGACCATAAAGACCTTTTCGCGGAGGATGTGTTTCAACGTCTCGCAAGACCCAAGTGCGTTCAGCCGCCTAAGTTATACGGTTTGCCTAAAGTACATAAGGAGAGTGTACCGCTGCGCCCTATAGTGAGTCAAATCGATTCTCCCACCTATGATTTGGCGAAACACATCGCGTCAGTGCTGCAACCGTTAACAGGTAAGACTGCATCCTTCGTGAAGGACTCTCGTCACTTTGTCGATATCATCAAGACCATGAGAGTGGAACCGGATGAGGTTATGGTGAGTTTTGATGTGGAGTCACTGTTTACCAACGTTCCTATACAGGACTGTCTTGATGTCGTCGAGATGAAGTTGAGGGAAAACGGTCTGTCTAGTGAGTACGTCGTTTTACTGAAGAACTGTTTAGAAGGTAACTACTTTCTCTATCGTGGACAATACTACCTCCAGATCGACGGAGTGGCCATGGGTAGCCCAGTGGCACCGGTTATGGCCAACATCTGGATGGAACATTTTGAGCAATCCATAGATATGCAGGCATCAAATGTCAAGCTATGGAAAAGATATGTCGACGATGTGTATTGTATCATGAGAGGAGATAAACAGGACGTAGAACGGCTGTTGAACACCCTGAACTCCATTCATACTAACATCAACTTCACATATGAAATGGAGACAGACAGATCGTTGGCCTTTCTCGATGTCGAAGTAAAGGTGAGAACAGATGGTACCTTGGGCCACACTGTTTACCGAAAACCGACACACACCGATAGGTATCTCCACGCGAATTCGCATCATCATCCGCGACACCTGCAATCCGTGGTGGCTTCGCTGACAACTAGAGCATACGACCTTTGTGACCCTGAACACCTAGACGGTGAACTCTCACACGTTCAGGAGGTACTTAAGCGAAACGGATACAGGAGAACCGAACGACGTCTGAAGAGGCAAGAATGTCAGACTGGTGTTAGCAGAGTACCAGCTTTTATGCCCTACATAAAAGGAGTAACGGATAAAGTTGGAACAGTACTGAAGAAATACTCCATAAAGACTGTATATAGTCCGTTCTCCAAAGTAGCTAACCATTTGCGCACGCCAAAGGATATAATTCCTCTTCAGACACCTGGCGTTTACAAGGTGGATTGTAGCTGCGGTAGTTCATACATCGGACAGACCAAAAGAACAATAGCTGAAAGGGTCAAGGAACATATCGCAGCTGTCAAGAACCGGCAAGTCAACAAATCCGCGATAGCTGAGCACTTGTTGGAAGCAGGAACCAATCACTGGATCGAGCTACATCAACCCCGGGTCCTCTCCACAGATCGTCACTATTACTCCAGGATAGTACGAGAAGCGGTTGAAATAAAAAAACATACCAATTTCAACCGTGAAGAGGGATACCGTTTATCATCTACGTGGAATCCTGTCATCAGCAAGTGTAGCCGTCGCCGGCATGACGTAACGCGCCAGTGTAAAGACGTCGTTAGTGTTGTGTGTCGAAGTACCGACAATTCCGAACAATGTACACTAAGTGAAAACCAAGTGAGGGTAGGCGTCGAAACTCGCGCCGCAAGAAGACGACGCTTAGCAGCCACATCAGTCAGCTCGTGACCACGGTCGTTGTAATGCGATCGAAACGTCGGGCAGCAAATAAGGTATCCTAACCTTTAAATTTTCAAATTAATATTATTTTTAATCTTATTAATAAAATATTTCCGTGGGTATTATTATCAATTTTGAGGCGCCCATAGCCAGTTGCGCTCACCGGTCGGTAAACGATCTGTGGGTGAAGCAACCGTTGGCGCGGTCAGTCCATAGATGGGTGACCGCATAGTGGTATTTGAATTGGGCGTCTCCGTGCATCGGAGGGCACGTAAAATGTCGGTCCCGGTTGTTGTCGATTAAAATAACAGTCGTTAAGCCACGTCAAAGGCCTTCGGGCGGCTTGAACAACTTGGACACTAGGTTGACCACTAACCATACGATAGGAAGGAACTATCAATTTGTATAGATAAATTGACTATTAATAACTTATAGTAATGGAATGGATTGTTTTTATGATAGTTTTGTGATAATTATGTTTATAATTGGTATAATGATGTCTATTTATTTATCGTGAATTCTATTTTTATTATTGGGGCCGGCTTTTCATTATTATTTGATTATTACTTGATTTGTTGTATATTTTGGTGTAATCCACAAGGGTGACTTACCTTTTTAGTATCTATACTTATACTAATATAATAAAGCTGAAGAGTTTGTTTGTTTGTTTGTTTGTTTGAACGCGCTAATCTCAGGTACTACTGGTCCGATTTGAAAAATTCTTTCAATGTTAGATAGCCCATTTATCGAGGAAGGCTATAGGCTATATAACATCACGCTACGGTCATAAGGAGCGGAGAAGCAACGAAAAATGTTACAAAAACGGGGAAAATTTTGACCCATTCTCTTAGGTGACGTAAGCGAAGTTGCGCGGGTCAGCTAGTATATTATAAAGTTTGTTCGTCCCATGGATTTTGTGTTAATCATTGTCTGTGCTATAGCAGGATGGCTGCAGGACGCTTTCGAATATTATAAAAATTACACATACCTACACTATTTTCAAATTTTCTTAGCTACACAACCCTGACGACACGTAACAGTGAAATACATCTATACTAATAAACTAATACTAATATACTAAAATATACTAATACTAATACTAATCTATATCTATATAATCTATATAATATTATAAAGCTGAAGAGTTTGTTTGTTTGTTTGTTTGAACGCGCTAATCTCAGGAATTACTGGTCCGATTTGAAATATTCTTTCAGTGCTTAATCTGTATATAACATTATGTTTAATCTATATATCATACTAATATTATAAAGCTGAAGAGTTTGTTTGTTTGTTTGTTTGAACGCGCTAATCTCAGGAATTACTGGTCCGATTTGAAATATTCTTTCAGTGTTTAATAGTCCATTTATCGAGGAAGGTTAAAGTCTATATGTATATCATTACGCTACTACCAATAGGAACTGAGTACCAGTGAATAATGTTACAAAAACGGGGAAAATTTTGACCCATTCTCTTTTATCTATACTTTAATATATATATATATAATATTATAAAGCTGAAGAGTTTGTTTGTTTGTTTGTTTGAACGCGCTAATCTCAGAAACTACAGGTCCGATTTGAAAAATTCTTTCAGTGTTAGATAGCCCATTTATCGAGGAAGGTTTTAGGCTATATATCATCACGCTACGACCAATAGGAGCAAAGTACCAATAAAAAATGTTACAAAAACGGGGAAAAATTTGACCCTCTTATGTGACGCAAGCGAAGTTGCGCGGGTCAGCTAGTATTAAATAAATATAAAGTTGATTCTCAAATTACCACTGTTATTTATCATTTTATTCTGTGTTTAACTGATAAAAAGTTCCTAGAGTACTTAAGAAGAAAAAGATTTTTTAGTTTTATTTAAAGTTTAAATGAGTGTTTTTCTTTCCATTTTAATTTTATGTTGATTTTCGTATAATAACATGTTTATGTTGCTAAGACTAGCTGACCCGCGCAACTTCGCTTGCGTCACATAAGAGTGAATGAGTCAAAATTTTCCCCGTTTTTGTAACATTTTTTATTGCTACTCTGCTCCTATTGGTCGTAGCGTGATAGTATACAGGGTGTAACAGGCGGTCTACCGAAAACGAAAAAAAATGATTTAAGACATGATTCTGGTGCTTATGGCGTTGAAAATTTTCATCGCTTTTTTCATGATTTTTCCGATTTTTTATGCGTTTTTTTATTTTTTTCCGGTATTATTTCGTTAATACTACACAATGCAACATGAATATGAAAAAAAAATCCGTCATATTACTGTTTTTCACAAAAAACAGCAATGGATTAAAACAACGTATAAATTCGCTATCAGCTGTTCGCGCGCGGCCAACGACACCGCGCCGGCCGGCGGCGGCCGGCCGCGACAGACGACGTCACGCCGCGCACCTACGCGCGCCACACAGACACGATTACGCACACAGCCGTCAGCCTCACACTCACTAGTATGCAGCGTTACTTAGTATTTGTTCTATGTTCAAAATGAAAATGACATAATTGTCCCACTCTCCGATAAAAGGTACATTGATAAGATTTAAAATGTGTGATATCTTATTATTACACGTACAAATACATACAGAACGACAAAAAATCCTATTGATATTCTTTAGCGCTATAAAAATCTCTAATAAACAATTTAACATGTATTGTCGCTTTGTTCCATTTGTTCTTGCAAAATTATTATTCTATTCGATATTTACACGCTCGTTCATACTTCATACAAGCGCGGTGCGACTCGAAGAGTAGATGGCCGTACTGACGCGTGACGCCGCGACCACGCGTGGATGTTACATAGATGGGATACGACAAAATGGATGCTAAGTAGGTACCTACCTAATTCTCCGGGGATAATGAATTATGATAAGTTAGTTTCTCTGATAAGAATATTAATGGACATTGATTGTTATCATTGTTATGTACCTACCTACATTTTTTATGGTTTAATTAAGTAAACGTTTCGTGTTTAATTTTATTTACTTTAATCTGATTTTATGTTATAAATATCAAAGTATTTTAAACTTACATAATACCACATTACATTACAAACATTATTGAAATGTTTGTAATGTTATTCGGTATTTGAATAAAACTACAATGCAACGAGTAACAACTGTAACAAGTAAAAATAGTAATGCCACATCAATATTTTATTGAATCTAATCTCTCGCTGGGATCCTACCTAACTCGTCGCTCGTCACCAAATCGGCGGCGCGCGCGCGCCGACGGCGCGGAGGGAGCGGGTGGCGCGGGCGAGGGGCGGCGCGAGTGAGCGGAGAGGCGCCCGCGCCGGCGGCTCTCTTTGATCGATAGTTCGAGCAATTCGCTCGCGGAAGACGGAAGCTCTTCACCGGTGTCGTTCGTTATGTCCTATTCGTCGTGTCTTGTGTGAACTGTTGTTTATTATTACTTGTTATTGTTTCGGTTTTGAGTTGTTAGTGTTTTTATTGTTATTATTTTGGTTGTTATTGTTTTCGAAGTGCAGTTGTGTTCGTAAATAGGAAGAAATGTTGATGTGTTATGTATGGTGAAGCACGTGGAAGTGCACGGCGTGCTCTGCACCTGTACGTCCGGATCCAAAGGTACTCAAACTCTCGCCATACACCAGGTAATTGCGTGTTGATAGACATTGATAACAATTCGTTTTAGCACTTTCTTATTATTGGTTACATTTTGCTATTATTGTTTGATTTCACGTAAGTCAAGTAGGTACCTACCTACTTACAATTTTACTATGAGCTATTGTAACATACGGGGCTTCTACGATACCATAAACGATTCATAAGATTGTTATCTAATGATAGCGTTGCATACTAGTGAGCGCATAGACGTGGTGGTACGCGTACGTACCTACGACGCGTCGCGACATGTCTTCGCTCAGCGCGCCGCCGCCGCCAGAAATCTCGTAGGCATGCGCGGAGATACATCGCGTTGTTCACTATACATTGAACGCTCAAAAATAACTAACTCTGGAACCAATCATTTCCGAGAAAAATGGTTGAAGTAAATTTCGCGCATTTAGTGTCACAAAATTAACACTGAAGTTTCCGGTTAACCGTCGTTTACACCCTGTATAAGTGTGGAGGAACATGAGTGATAGCAGTGATTCGGTACATACCGGTGAATCCCAACACAGTAGTCATGTGACTATGCGGCCGATCAAGAAGACGCGTCCATCTCCTATGAAAAGTGATGTCGCGGTACTTCCAACATCGGATATACGGCGGTTTCGGATAAAAGTGCCACCATTTTCTCCAGAGGAACCGGAACTATGGTTCGCACTATTCGAGGGCCAGTTAGAGACATACGGCATTAAAGATGACTCAGCGAAATTCAACCAGGTCCTCAACAACCTTGATATAGTGCACGCAAAAGCTGTCAAGGACCTCATCGTCTCTCCCCCTGCGCGGCACAAATATGTAAAAATAAAGGCGGAACTCGTACGCAGACTTTCGGCCTCCCACGAGAAGAAAGTGGGGCAACTCCTAACCCACGAGGAGCTCGGAGACCGGAAGCCATCACAGTTCCTGCGCCATTTGCAGGATTTGGCTGGACCGTCTGTCCCGGCAGACTTTGTGAAGACGATCTGGAGCCAGCGCCTACCCAGCAACATCCAGACGCTAGTTGCCTCACAGCCAACACTTTCATTGGAGCAATTGGCTGATCTGGCTGACCATGTGCATGACATCGTTACGCCGTGCAACGTGGCAGCAATGTCGACGAGTGGCAACAGCAACATCAGCTCTGAAATAGCTGCATTGAGGAAGACAGTGGAACGCCTGGCTCTCAAGGTCGACGAGCAACGAGCACATTCACCACATCGTGCATCATCCCGCAGTAGGTCGAGGCGACAACCGCACGGTTCTGCACGTCACCAGTCTGCTTACCGCACGAGGTCAAGATCGGCTTCAGAGCATAAGAAGTACCCACTGTGTTGGTACCATTACAGGTTCGGTAATAGGGCCAGGAAGTGTTTAAAACCGTGTGACTTTTCGGGAAACGACGCGAGCAGTCGGTAATGGCGGCCGACGGCTGTCCAGAAGTGGGTCGCTTATTCGTTACCGACAAACGTACGCAACTAAATTTTTTAATTGATACGGGTAGCGATATATGTGTTTATCCAAAATCTGCATTATATGATCATCGGCATAAAACGGATTTTGAGTTAACTGCAGCAAACGGGTCGACAATTAATACATACGGTTTTATACACTTAAACTTAAACCTAGGTTTGCGTCGCGATTTCACCTGGCAATTTATTGTGGCAGACGTCTAAGGCGATTATTGGCGTTGATTTTTTATCTCATTTCAATCTTACTGTGGACATCCGCAATAAACGCCTTAGGTTAGGTTAGGTTGCCTGGGCTTTTTCCGCACTTAGCCTCCTAGTTGGGCCTTTGCTCCGTG
The DNA here is from genome assembly GCF_050436995.1 of Anticarsia gemmatalis. Classification (NCBI taxonomy): domain Eukaryota; kingdom Metazoa; phylum Arthropoda; class Insecta; order Lepidoptera; family Erebidae; genus Anticarsia; species Anticarsia gemmatalis. Next base: position 9,925,383 of record NC_134775.1, read on the forward strand.
GCGCAGTGGTTTAGGTCACCACGCCGATACCACTGCAACGGGAGGTCGTGGGTTCGATTCCCACACGGGACAATTATTTGTGCGATCCACAATTAATTGTTTCGGGTCTGGTTGTGCTTTGTGTCCGTTGTTTGTATGTTTGTAAAAGTCCCCGCGACACAAGAGCAATTCTTAGTGCGGGAGTTATCTTTTTTAAAAAAAAAAAAAGAAAAAAAAAAAAAAAAAAAAAAAAAACAAAAAAATCTACCCTCTTACATTGTTACGTTTGATTCACCCTCACTCCAGCCATCCTAGTTCCTCCCAGAACTTCAGTAGCTTTTTCAAGTTGCTGCAGGCTTCCTGGAGTGTTGTTGGCAATATTTTAGTTCGCGCTCGTTGATCCGCCACGCTGTTGCATTCCACAAGTACATGTTGTGGTGTTTCCTCTGCCTCCATGCATCCTCTGCACAGAGGGCTGTCCGTCACACCTATTGTACATAGATGTTTGTTTAGGGGACAATGGCCGGTTAGGATTCCTATTACCTTGCGTATTTTGTCCCTTTTTAGACTGATAAGGTTGCGGGCAAGATTTTTAGGTGCCACCGGAACTGCAGCCTTAGTTTGCCTGCAACCTTTGCTGTTGTTCCATTCTTTTAGGTGTTTCACTTCGGTGTTTCTGTTCAGCCAAGATTTAATTTGTGCTTGGGGGATTGGCAGTAGTGGTTCCGGTCCAAATACTGTTCCCTTTGATCCCCTTTTAGCTAGTTCATCAGCTGCATCGTTTCCCATTGAGTTGCTGTGCCCTTTGATCCATTGCAGGGTAACCGTGTTTGTACATGCAATAGCTTGAAGCGCGTTGTGGCATTCCAGAACAAGGGCAGATGTTATGACGTTGTTTTGCAAGGCTTGTAGCATGGATGCACTGTCCGAGACAATTTTTATTTTAAGATCTCTGACATCTCTGGCTGCGACTGCTTGTGCTGCCTTAGTGATTCCTATACATTCTGCTTGGAAGATTGTATTTAGTTTATCTAGGGTGGCTGATATTTTGATATTTAGATCGTTAGAGAAGACGCCGGCTCCTGTACCAAGTGCGGTTTTGGATCCGTCAGTGTATATCCTAACTTCGTTGATGCCAGAGTCATCTTTAGATTCCTCTTTGAGTTGGATATTGTATCTTCGGTCGAAAACGTGGTGACACGGCGTTCTATCTGTAGGTGCATCGAGAAGTGGTATTTCCTTCAGGATACCTTGCAGAATTTTGGTGTGTGTTGTTTCTGGGTTCTGCTGCCATAGCCCGTTTGCTCTTAGTCTTAAGGCAGCCACCTGTGCCTCCTCCTGTATGACCAAATCTAAGGGCCTAAGGTTCAGGAGATACTCAAGTGCATTTGATGGAGTGGTTTTCATGCATCCAGTGGTGGCTACACATGCTAAGCGTTGTGTGCTCTGGAGTTTTGTTTTTACCGTTGTCAGTTGTGTTCTGGGCCACCATACAACTGATCCGTAGGTGATAGAAGGTCTGATAACTGATGTGTATAGCCAGAGTGTTATGTTTGGGTTGAGACCCCATTTGTTTACCCATTTACTTTTTATGCTCTGAAGCCGATCTTGACCTCGTGCGGTAAGCAGACTGGTGACGTGCAGAACCGTGCGGTTGTCGCCTCGACCTACTGCGGGATGATGCACGATGTGGTGAATGTGCTCGTTGCTCGTCGACCTTGAGAGCCAGGCGTTCCACTGTCTTCCTCAATGCAGCTATTTCAGAGCTGATGTTGCTGTTGCCACTCGTCGACATTGCTGCCACGTTGCACGGCGTAACGATGTCATGCACATGGTCAGCCAGATCAGCCAATTGCTCCAATGAAAGTGTTGGCTGTGAGGCAACTAGCGTCTGGATGTTGCTGGGTAGGCGCTGGCTCCAGATCGTCTTCACAAAGTCTGCCGGGACAGACGGTCCAGCCAAATCCTGCAAATGGCGCAGGAACTGTGATGGCTTCCGGTCTCCGAGCTCCTCGTGGGTTAGGAGTTGCCCCACTTTCTTCTCGTGGGAGGCCGAAAGTCTGCGTACGAGTTCCGCCTTTATTTTTACATATTTGTGCCGCGCAGGGGGAGAGACGATGAGGTCCTTGACAGCTTTTGCGTGCACTATATCAAGGTTGTTGAGGACCTGGTTGAATTTCGCTGAGTCATCTTTAATGCCGTATGTCTCTAACTGGCCCTCGAATAGTGCGAACCATAGTTCCGGTTCCTCTGGAGAAAATGGTGGCACTTTTATCCGAAACCGCCGTATATCCGATGTTGGAAGTACCGCGACATCACTTTTCATAGGAGATGGACGCGTCTTCTTGATCGGCCGCATAGTCACATGACTACTGTGTTGGGATTCACCGGTATGTACCGAATCACTGCTATCACTCATGTTCCTCCACACTTATACAGGGTGTAAACGACGGTTAACCGGAAACTTCAGTGTTAATTTTGTGACACTAAATGCGCGAAATTTACTTCAACCATTTTTCTCGGAAATGATTGGTTCCAGAGTTAGTTATTTTTGAGCGTTCAATGTATAGTGAACAACGCGATGTATCTCCGCGCATGCCTACGAGATTTCTGGCGGCGGCGGCGCGCTGAGCGAAGACATGTCGCGACGCGTCGTAGGTACGTACGCGTACCACCACGTCTATGCGCTCACTAGTATGCAACGCTATCATTAGATAACAATCTTATGAATCGTTTATGGTATCGTAGAAGCCCCGTATGTTACAATAGCTCATAGTAAAATTGTAAGTAGGTAGGTACCTACTTGACTTACGTGAAATCAAACAATAATAGCAAAATGTAACCAATAATAAGAAAGTGCTAAAACGAATTGTTATCAATGTCTATCAACACGCAATTACCTGGTGTATGGCGAGAGTTTGAGTACCTTTGGATCCGGACGTACAGGTGCAGAGCACGCCGTGCACTTCCACGTGCTTCACCATACATAACACATCAACATTTCTTCCTATTTACGAACACAACTGCACTTCGAAAACAATAACAACCAAAATAATAACAATAAAAACACTAACAACTCAAAACCGAAACAATAACAAGTAATAATAAACAACAGTTCACACAAGACACGACGAATAGGACATAACGAACGACACCGGTGAAGAGCTTCCGTCTTCCGCGAGCGAATTGCTCGAACTATCGATCAAAGAGAGCCGCCGGCGCGGGCGCCTCTCCGCTCACTCGCGCCGCCCCTCGCCCGCGCCACCCGCTCCCTCCGCGCCGTCGGCGCGCGCGCGCCGCCGATTTGGTGACGAGCGACGAGTTAGGTAGGATCCCAGCGAGAGATTAGATTCAATAAAATATTGATGTGGCATTACTATTTTTACTTGTTACAGTTGTTACTCGTTGCATTGTAGTTTTATTCAAATACCGAATAACATTACAAACATTTCAATAATGTTTGTAATGTAATGTGGTATTATGTAAGTTTAAAATACTTTGATATTTATAACATAAAATCAGATTAAAGTAAATAAAATTAAACACGAAACGTTTACTTAATTAAACCATAAAAAATGTAGGTAGGTACATAACAATGATAACAATCAATGTCCATTAATATTCTTATCAGAGAAACTAACTTATCATAATTCATTATCCCCGGAGAATTAGGTAGGTACCTACTTAGCATCCATTTTGTCGTATCCCATCTATGTAACATCCACGCGTGGTCGCGGCGTCACGCGTCAGTACGGCCATCTACTCTTCGAGTCGCACCGCGCTTGTATGAAGTATGAACGAGCGTGTAAATATCGAATAGAATAATAATTTTGCAAGAACAAATGGAACAAAGCGACAATACATGTTAAATTGTTTATTAGAGATTTTTATAGCGCTAAAGAATATCAATAGGATTTTTTGTCGTTCTGTATGTATTTGTACGTGTAATAATAAGATATCACACATTTTAAATCTTATCAATGTACCTTTTATCGGAGAGTGGGACAATTATGTCATTTTCATTTTGAACATAGAACAAATACTAAGTAACGCTGCATACTAGTGAGTGTGAGGCTGACGGCTGTGTGCGTAATCGTGTCTGTGTGGCGCGCGTAGGTGCGCGGCGTGACGTCGTCTGTCGCGGCCGGCCGCCGCCGGCCGGCGCGGTGTCGTTGGCCGCGCGCGAACAGCTGATAGCGAATTTATACGTTGTTTTAATCCATTGCTGTTTTTTGTGAAAAACAGTAATATGACGGATTTTTTTTTCATATTCATGTTGCATTGTGTAGTATTAACGAAATAATACCGGAAAAAAATAAAAAAAACGCATAAAAAATCGGAAAAATCATGAAAAAAGCGATGAAAATTTTCAACGCCATAAGCACCAGAATCATGTCTTAAATCATTTTTTTTCGTTTTCGGTAGACCGCCTGTTACACCCTGTATACTATCACGCTACGACCAATAGGAGCAGAGTAGCAATAAAAAATGTTACAAAAACGGGGAAAATTTTGACTCATTCACTCTTATGTGACGCAAGCGAAGTTGCGCGGGTCAGCTAGTCTTAGCAACATAAACATGTTATTATACGAAAATCAACATAAAATTAAAATGGAAAGAAAAACACTCATTTAAACTTTAAATAAAACTAAAAAATCTTTTTCTTCTTAAGTACTCTAGGAACTTTTTAACAGTTAAACACAGAATAAAATGATAAATAACAGTGGTAATTTGAGAATCAACTTTATATTTATTTAATACTAGCTGACCCGCGCAACTTCGCTTGCGTCACATAAGAGGGTCAAAGTTTTCCCCGTTTTTGTAACATTTTTTATTTATACTTTGCTCCTATTGGTCGTAGCGTGATGATATATAGCCTAAAACCTTCCTCGATAAATGGGCTATCTAACACTGAAAGAATTTTTCAAATCGGACCTGTAGTTTCTGAGATTAGCGCGTTCAAACAAACAAACAAACAAACTCTTCAGCTTTATAATATTAGTATGATATATAGATTAAACATAATGTTATATACAGATTAAGCACTGAAAGAATATTTCAAATCGGACCAGTAATTCCTGAGATTAGCGCGTTCAAACAAACAAACAAACAAACTCTTCAGCTTTATAATATTATATAGATATAGATTAGTATTAGTATTAGTATATATTAGTATATTAGTATTAGTTTATTAGTATAGATGTAAAAGGAGAATGAGAACGGGCCGTTCTCATTCTCCTTTACATATAATAATATGTTACCATTTCGCAACCAACAAAAACGAAACCCATTGGAATGGGCTCCAGCACGAGCTTCACGAAATAACAATCTCTTCTCTTTGATCGTAAAGATAATTTTTTGTAATAGTAGTGTTAACAATATTCTCAGAAGTAATGTTTTTCCTAAAGAACAATGGCAAAATCTCATACATCATAATCACTAATTTTAAACTGTTGCGTCTTCAAATAAAAAAATTTGTTATAATATGCAGCATTAATTCCTGACTCTAAATATATAAATAAGTTCATTAGGCGCGCCGGAGATCCTGAGTAATTTGAGTTTATATTTTTATAGGTTATGTCTATATCACATCATTAAAATGTTAATATTTTTGTCAAATATTGTTTGAATGTTCATTTATTCATAATATCACCCCTTTTATTCTCCGACGGGGCAGTATATTACTATCGTCATCGTAGTGGAATTGACTGCCTCAACCTTTCGAGCTGGTATAGCCCTAAAACCATTATATTGGACTGTTATATTATGAAACAAATTGTACTATGGGGTATTTAAGTTATCAGATAGTATAAATCAGCTTGGCAAAAGCAATAAAGGTAAATAAAAAATGAAAAGGTTTTACATTATTTCTTTCTTTCTTACACATCCCTGATTATAATCTCATTTTAAAATTCAGCTGGTGCTATAATATTATCTTGATGCCTGGCCTATCCTAATCACCAGACTAAGTCAGCACAGCAGCCTATTGTATGCCTATCCACTGGGCAACTGCAATTATATTTTAAGATTCCTGTTCGACCATGTACGTTATTTTCAATTAATATGTACCTATACGTAGTTATGCATCCTGCTAGGCCTCTACAAACAATATCAATAGGTTAGAGAACAATAATCAATGGGTTAGAGTTACGGTGTCAAATGCTAGTTGGTCAATTACTGTAACTTTAATGAGCGCCAAAACTATAACCATTTGATTTACGATTACTTGTTCACTGTTAAGACCATTCATGAATACCATGATTGTATGTATCACGCCATAGCGGATACCACGTGACTAAAACCACATGTATAAAAGCTTTGTCATTTGTACCATAATCCAGTTCTGTTCCTGTAATTGTCGCTTCAGGTGAACAAAAATACCGAATGGTAATAGATTACAGACGTTTAAACGAAATTACGGTCGATGATAAGTATCCTCTCCCAAATATTACAGATCTTTTTGACAAATTAGGTAAAGCTACGTATTTTACTACGCTAGATCTTGCTAGTGGCTATCACCAAATAGAAGTAGAGCCCTCTGATAGACAGAAAACAGCCGTTACAACCCAATCTGGTCACTATGAATTTAAAAGAATGGCCTTTGGTTTAAAGACAGCTCCAGCTACATTTCAACAAGCTATGGACAATGTTCTTAAAGGACTACAAGGAATGCATTGTCTAGTCTATTTAGATGACATTCTAGTCTTTTCTAATAGCTTATAAAATCACATATAAAAGCTCAGAAAAATATTCGACAGACTTAGACAGACAAACTTAAAAGTTACATTAGATAAGTGCGAGTTCTTATGAAAGGAAGTACTTTACTTAGGACACACTCTTTCTAAAGATGGACTCAAACCAAACCAAGATAAAATTAAAGCAGTTTTAAATTATCCTATTCCTAAAACTCCCACGGAGATAAAAAGCTTTTTAGGTTTAATAGGCTATTACCGTAAATTCATCAAAGATTTCTCTAAGATCACCCAACTTCTCACAAATTGTTTAAAGAAAGGTAGAAAAATCGTACATACTCAGGAATTCGTAAACGCATTCGAAAAATGTAAAGAAATGTTAACAAATGCCCCACTTTTACAATTCCCTGATTTTAGTAAACCATTTTTATTGACAACTGACGCATCAAACTACGCAGTAGGAGCAGTATTGTCACAAGGCCCAATTAGTAGCGATAAACCAATAGCATACGCAAGTCGAACATTAAATGACGCCGAAACGCGCTATAGTACTATTGAAAAGGAACTACTTGCAATAGTTTGGGCATGCAAACATTTCAGACCTTATTTATATGGTAAAAAATTCATTATACTTAGTGATCATAGACCTTTAGTTTGGTTACACACGTTTAAAGAACCAGGCAGTCGTTTAACTCGATGGAGATTAAGACTAGACGAGTATGATTATGATATTAAATACAAACCAGGTAAACAAAACGGAAACGCTGACGCACTTTCACGTATCAAAATAAACGCGATTGATAAAGATAATATGTCAACCCAAGTAAATTCCCCCGATACAATAGTTATTTCGGACGATGAGGAAATAAGATCAAGAAAATCGACATATTCTATACCATCTGTTGACAGCCAAACCGTCACAGCATCCGAAAAGGACAACTCAACACTTGCTACAGTACATTCTGAAGAGAATACCGACTCTTCCGACTTACCGATATTAGATGAAGCAATCGATACAAAACCAAACCAAATACTTATATATACATGGAATAGAAATGAACTAACTGTTAAAGATCTATCGCGCGACAAACAGAAAGTATTAGAAGTCCATATGCCAATAGATAATTTAGAGATAATTAAACAATTCCTTAAAGAATACATTAGACCTAAAATCAAACATTTTATTTATTTTGAAGACCATAGACATCGCGAGTCGTTTACAAATATTATAACACAATTGTTTAAAAAGGACTCAATTAAAATATTTGAATGCACTAAGCGTGTAGTTTACGTCGAAGACGAAAATGAACAACGTCAGATTGTATTGAAATACCATAAAGGTAAGACATGTCACAGAGGCATTAAAGAGACAATAGCACATCTCAAGAGAACTTACTACTGGAATAACCTACACGAAACTGTCGCAAGCATCATAAATGCATGCGAACCGTGCAAACTCATGAAATACGACAGGAAACCAATAAAACCGGAACTTCAATTAACTCAAACTCAATCAAAACCTTTCGAAGAGATATTTATAGATATATTTTCAATCGAAAACTCTTACTTTTTAACAATTATCGATGCATTCAGTAAATTAGGACAAGCCTTCGAAATCTCAAGCAGAAATACACCGGAAATAATTAGAGCGTTAATTAAATACTTCTCGTTTTACGGAATACCACAACGCATTAGCTCAGATCCCGGAACGGAATTTAATAATAACCTATTGAAGGAAATGTTATCATTCTACAAAATAGACTTACATATAGGAACACCCCATAATTCGAATTCCATGGGTTTAGTTGAAAGATTCCATTCAACAATTACGGAAATATACAGACTAGCTTAGTACGAACGGAAGGTAACAGACGCAGCATCCGTCATGACTTACGCTATTATCTCATACAACCAATCTATACACTCTTCAACAGGTCTTACACCTTTCGAAATAGTCTTCGGACATACCGAATCATCGGACGCATTTAACGTAGACTTTAATAAACAATATATCCAACAATTAGTTCAAGAACACGCGAAACGCACAAAACATTTATATAAATATCTAACTGACAAAATGATCGACTCTAAAACTAAAATAAAGGAAAAACGTGGTGGTGAGACAAAATTTAACATAAAGAAAGGAGATAAAGTTTATGTAAAAGGCGTTAATATTAGGCGCAGTAAAGATAAACCTCGATACCAGAAAGCAACAATTACGGGCGAAATAAATCGCAACACTGTCCCAGTAAAAACTAAAAACAGAGACACTAAGGTCGCTATTAAAGACATAAAACGTCCTTCACAGGTACATCCTGTCAATGATGACACTAATAATCCAAGGCCGGGCCCTTCAAATTCAACCGATTGAAGACAACCCAGGTATACTTCCTGTGAAAAAAGGCCAAGCATCAGTAAGCTTTTATAATTGGGATATAATTAAAATATTAGACTTAGAATTGATGTGCACTAATTTAGACTATAATATTAATAAATATGATGAAATAAAATCATATATGATAGATAAGTTAAATAATATATATAAGGAGATCATCCACGCTCCATACATTTTTGGGCCTTTTTTCAAAGTGCCGGCCAACAAAAGACGCACCCTCGGTTGTGTGCAACTAACAAACCATCGTCTAGGTAAGAGGTCACCTAGAGTGTTGCCGTTGGGTTGTTATGTCCGACTCATTGGCATGTGGAACAATATTTTGTGCTTCGGGCACGATTTGTGATGAGGGCCCTTGTTATGAGGACACATGTTGCGGTTTAGAAGGTATACCCACAATTCTATCGGAATTTGCACATAGCCCCGCACTCCACCCTGGGTGCTGGTGTATGCATAATGCGCATACGAACCACTCCCATGGTCGTGAGCCGGGGCGATCACATAACGATTCCGATAAGTGTGTTACAGTAGGGAATTACATACAAATAATACTGATGAGCTCGAGTTGATACGGTGACGACCCGTTTCCGAGTTGATACGTGTGCTTACGACCTTAAATCAACTTCAGAGTGGTCGTTTGCTTTAGATAGTTAATTCTAGCAAAATCAATCATTATTTTATGTTTCACAGCACTTTCAGAAATGAATAAATGTTTGAATATTATGAATCTTCAAACCTGTATAACTCGGTTCAAAGCGATCCTACCGGTTTCGTGCCATACTAACTATTGCTTCAAATGGCTAGCTCTATCGATACATGCCACTTTTTTTTGTTGGCCGGCACTTTGAAAAAAGGCCCAAAATGGATGATCTCCTTTAGACGGCAGTATTATCGACGCCGAGCTCCAAGTTCAATACATTATGAATCTTACGCTAGAAAAGTATAACCAACTTATTCCAAATATTAGAATGAAAAGAGGTTTAATTAACCCGATTGGTTCTATAATTAAAGCAATCACTGGTAACTTAGATAATCAGGATGCCATTAGATATGATCAATTAATAAATAACATCCAAAACAAACAAAATACGATCATAAATAAGGTGACTTTAATATCTAAGATGATTGACACCTTTGTCAATACAACAAATTCCACCAGAAATAATTTCATTATATTAGAAAAAACAATTGAAGAGATTCAAGAAATTCTTAACAGAACACAATATCAAAGGAGCAAGGAACTTATTATAAATACTTTTAATTTACTTATACATAATTTTCAAATTTTATTAATTAGATTAGACGAAGTCGAGACAGCAGTCGCTTTTAGTAAAATAAATATTTTACATCAATCTTTATTGACTACCAATGAATTGTATAATTTACTAAGAAAAATAGAAAAAACAGATAAAGTTATATTCCCTGTAACTATAGATAATTTAATTAAGATAGAAAATAGTATAGACATTAAAGCATATTTAAAGGGCAAACGATTAACTTTTATCATGTCAGTACCAATGGTTCAGTCGGACACCTATAACTATTTTTCCCTACACCCTTTTCCTATGTATAATCCAAAGCTAAATTTAACTTTCCTTATAACTCCTAAACATTCCTACATCCTTGCGAAGGGATTGAAAACCGTACCATTATCTCAACCTTGTAAGGAGATAGACCAAGGAAAATTCTTATGTCATGAAGATTATATGTCTGTACAAAATGAAGATAAATGCATCGAAGATCTCATGAAATTTTCTACACAAATAACGTCGTGTTCACCAATACCAGTCGAATCTTCCGACGTAAAGATCAAAGCTATACAACCAGACTCCTGTATAATCTACACCGGGGGTTCATACACTGCTAACAGAATATTGTGAAAACGATATAAGCCAACATAACATTATCGGCACATATATCATAGCATTGGACAACGATTGTAGAATCGAAGTTGGGAAGATAACGCTGAAGAAACAAACACGTCTTCAGGTAGCATCAGTAATGTTCCGCAGTATGCCGAGCATCCACCTGCCCAACATAGTTCCTCCAAAGGAAACAATGCAGCGCAAGGCGATTAACTTGGATCAAGTAAATATGGAAAACTTGCAGTTTCTTTCCCACGCATTAAAAAGTGAAGTGATAACAAGTGAAAAGCCAATAGACATAGTGAATATACACAGTGTTAGTCTAGGAACTATATTAATCTATGTAATCCTAGTTATAATATTTCTTGTTCTTGTATACCGTTACAGAGGCAAAATTATGTGTAATCAAAATCATCATCCTAAATTTAACAAAAATTTAAATGACGATTTTGAACTTAAGGAGGGAAGAGTTATGCATCCTGCTAGGCCTCTACAAACAATATCAATAGGTTAGAGAACAATAATCAATGGGTTAGAGTTACGGTGTCAAATGCTAGTTGGTCAATTACTGTAACTTTAATGAGCGCCAAAACTATAACCATTTGATTTACGATTACTTGTTCACTGTTAAGACCATTCATGAATACCATGATTGTATGTATCACGCCATAGCGGATACCACGTGACTAAAACCACATGTATAAAAGCTTTGTCATTTGTACCATAATCCAGTTCTGTTCCTGTAATTGTCTCGGCTTGATGCTCTGCGAGCACACCTTTATTTTAATTAAATAAATATATTTTTTTAAATAAAGTGCTGTCCATTAATTTGACTACGTAGTATTGTTTTCGTGAGGTATGTTATTGGGTAAACCCAGCTAGTCAGCAATGTGGCAACTCTTTTATTTGGTTCCAAGGCAGGGTATCAGCGGAAGTTATTCTGTTTTAATTCACGCACAAAATTCGAGTCAGTCTGACACGACTTCCCATACTTGAAGAAGTGTTAGACTAGTTCACAAAATCCAAAAAGCAAGGGAACGTCCGTGATGAATCAGTAGAAGTCATGTAGGTACATGCAATCCAAATCGGAATCCGTTAGAGATGCAGGGTTAACAAATAGAGCAGAAATCCTCAGTAAGTCCGAGTTGTTTGAAAATAGGTACGAAAAAGCAATAGTAATCGCAAAGCACAACAACACGTCAATGCCGAAAATCACCAAACGTCAACGTCAAACAATCAAACCTAACCGAAGAAGAAAATATCGTAAATATATATTTGTATGAGCAAAATAAATGAAAAGTTTTTAGTTTATTAGTCACTGTTTTTAATAACTTGTCATAACAATATATTTCACGTTGAAGACTATTTAGTTATTTAAACAATTAAATAGACAAAGACAACATAAATCTACTTATTAAACAACAAAGTACCGAATGGCTACATTCTTTTATCTAATGGAAATGGAGAATCATTTTTAGATAGTCAATTTATTACTTTTTGTTTGATTTATTAAATGTCGCCATCAGAAGTAAAAATGATATTCCTAAAATTCATACGATTCATACGATAATTAATAAAGTACATTGGTAATATTGTGATTCGAAGACGCTCAATAAATATAAGTGATTTTTTTGCCATTTTTCTTTAGCTGCTTGCAATATTTCGTCTTTCTTTGCCATCCTTGTTAATTTGACAACAACAGGGCGGTGTTTGGAGGAGTCGCTTTCGGATTTAGGTGTCGGGCCCGCTCTAGATACGGAATCAATATCAGATTCTCTTAAGTCCACAAGACACTGTCAGAAGCATATGTGTAAGGTTTTCATTGTTGAGTTCAGAAAGGCATACACACATATCTCAAGATCATTTCTCAACGATGACTATACTAGGGTACTAGTTCTAGGATAGTTGATTGACATTGCGATATCGTTAGTTTTAAGCTGTTTATTTCCTGGTCTTTATCTTGAAGGAGTTTATTACATTTTGCGAAATGTTGCGCAAAAGACGGTGTAAGATTAGTGAGCTCAGTTTTTAAGTCCTGGACTTCCTGTCTCAGCAATGATATGCCATTAGTGCTTTGCCTAAACTCCTTCAGCTCTAGCCTAAGTTCCCGGATTTCATTTAACAGCTCTACTACAGAGATATCCGATTCCAGGGATGATATTCCCCGTGAACCTCTCACAACATTTACATTATTTTCGATTGGACTCGCTGTCATTAGATGCAGGATTGCGGCCGGGAGTTCTAGTAAAACTCTTTTTAGTCTGCGGGCAGTTACATTTAGGACACAGCCAGGACTGTTTGTAAGTATTACTATTTTTTTTCCAGGACTCTCTAGTAATATGAATGCAATCCAAGTCATAAATACTTTTGCATTTGGAGCAATTCACAAAACAGTTGTTAGATATAGTCTTACCGCACTCCTTGCAGTTTGCAGTCATCTTGGAATCCAATAGAGGGCCGCACTAGGAATTGCAATCCGGTATCATTTTCAATCCGGCCGGATTTTACCGAATTGACGCCAATCCGGCCGGATCCGGTCGTGCAACCGTGATTTTTAAAATTTTGCACTGATATGTTGTTATAAAATATTATTATACAAATTCTTCACTTTTAACTACTTTATTTAATTAATTCAGACGGAGCAAAGTGACACAGTAACGTCCTACTCGGTACCGAACGACCAAAAACCTATATATATTACGGCTCGAACGTGTTATGATATGACTTTATCAACTTTTATTGTGTCATTATGTAAATCCTAAGATTAACCAATTAAATGGCGGTAAAAGTTCGAAATAAGAGAACGTTCGGACTTTTACCATTGAGAGTTGGTAAATCTTAGGTTTTACCGGAAAATCTTAGCATTTACCACAGTTCGGGGTTTTACAGTAACGTATACATATAATCATGATATTATTTTTGACTAATTTAACCCTTGGTAACTACTCAAAATTTAAGTTTCACGGTCACTACTCAAGGGTCAATCTGACCCTCTTATAAAACAACATATATTTTTTTAACAAATAAGAATATTGAAATAAAACACACCATTAAAGAAAAAGGATGTATTGTGTAATGAAATGATATAAGTTTAATTATTTTCTGAGCAATTTGGACATACAGACATTGAGCAAGCATTGCAAATAGGAATTTTACATGAAAAACAAACACTGTTTGTTTTGCGATCTTTTTTATAGGGACAAATACCGCAACGCTTTATTTTAGAAGCTGTACTGGAGACGACAAGAACAGGTCTTTCAGGCATAGGCAGTTTAAATATCCTTGAAGTTGTCAGACGCAATGGAGAATGTTACTAGGTATGCCAAATCGTTTCAAATTTTGACACAGTATAGCCTGTGTGTATACATATAAACTTGTTTTTGTTCCAGTCAAAAAAACTGAATAGTTTTGATTTTATAAGCATTCAAAGTTTCGAAAAATATCGAGTCCCGCTAACGGCCGCGTGAGTGGTTGTGACGTCATACTACACTTGCGCCGTGCGGGCCGCGTCCCGCTTAGTATTAAGTTGCCAGTCGTTGTTGTAGGTGTAATAACTTCATGCCCTGTCGGCCAAAAACATCGCCGCCCTGCGACGTCCGCAGCGGGTGATGGCCGTCAGGGCCGTGAGAGGCTACCGCACGATCTCCTTTGAAGTGGCGTGCCTACTGGCCGGAACGCCGCCGTGGGACTTGGACGCGGGGGCCCTCGCGTCACTCTATACATGGCGCGAGGAGGCCCGAGGCGGAGGCTCACTGCCAGCGCCTCAGGAAGTCGAGGCGCGGAGAGCAGGGCTCCGCCAAGATGTCCTGGCGGCGTGGAAGCGGCGACTAGAAGACCCCAGCGCCGACCTCATAACCATCGAGGCCGTGCGGCCGGCGGTCACGGAGTGGCTGGAGAGAGGGCACGGCGCGCTCACATATCGGCTGACACAGGTCTTGACCGGACACGGTTGTTTCGGCAAGTACCTGTGTCGCATAGGCCGCGAGCAGACGCCCAGGTGCCATCACTGTGGAGACTGCCCCGATACGGCGCTGCATACGCTGGCACACTGCCAGGCGTGGTCGTCGCAGCGCCGTCAACTGACCGGGGTGGTCGGGAGCGACCTCTCGCTCTCGGCTGTAGTTCTGTCCATGGTCGGGAGCGAGGCAGCGTGGTCGGCCGTCGCCTCATTTTGTGAAGAGGTCATTTCCCTCAAAGAGGCGGCGGAACGGGAGCGGGAAATCAACGCTCCCCTCCCTTCCCGCGCAAGACGCACTGGGCGTCGTAGGCGCCGGGATGATCTCCGGCCCCCGTGACGCGGACCTGTGGGCGGCGGAGGCGGAACGCTCCGTCGCCTGGACAGGGAACAGGTCCGAGAGGTGGGGAGTGCGCTGTGTGTTCCTGGCGCACCCCCGTGAAGTGGAGAGTTAGGGGGGGGCAATCCTCATGCCCGCCCCCGCTCGAAGTAGGGCCCGCATCCAAAGCGGGCCGTCACCGGCTGGGACGCGGAGTATCCGATTGGAGGTACCGCGTCCTGGCCACGTTATGGTGACTGTAGAAGGAACACCGTCAGGTTTTTAGTCGGTATGCCCATGTTAGCCGGAACGCCTTGCCGGCGGGAGAGCCCGACAGACCCCCGCTTTCCTCCCTGGGGCGGGACATGCAGTAATGCATTTTCCTGACGCAAAAAAAAAAAAAAAAAAAAAGGTGTAATAACTTCCCCCCCGACGGGTCCACCTTGCTGTGGTGGGGGGGGCTTAGTAGCCGCAACCTTGAGTCCGCGGATTCGGTTGCGGTGAACCAAGAGGGACCCAGTGGAGAGGCCGCTTCCCCGTCTAGGCGGTACCGTTGTAACCCGGGGGACCAAAGCGGCCGGCCGGCTGGGCCTAGGCGACGTAAGCCTGGCCGGTTTAGGAGAGACTAGTCGCGGAGGAAGGGAGGTCGCTAAACTCTATCCCCCGCGACTGGGCGGGGCCGCACCGCGAGATGCGGCAACGGTGGGGCTGCCGTGGGGAGCTGGGGGTCGGGCGGTCGGACCCGGCTCTTAACCCATGGCGGCTGGTGGTGGGACCGTAGGAGCGTTGGGATCTCGCTCTCGGGCTCGTTGGTCGGAGGGAAGGTTGCGGCGGCCTACACACCTTTCCGCCACCGGCGGCCGGGACAAGCTGCGCATCTGCGCGTGGCCTGTCCCGGCTTCCGAAGGCCCCCTGGCTGGCGAACTCGGGGGAGTTTTCCGGCCATTGCACAAGGGGGCATAGTGATGACACCCGTGTGTTGGGGTGTCGTCCCACACTGTGGAGGAGTCCACGTTGTGGACGGCCGCGTCGGGGTCGCGGATGTGTGCCTAAAGGCGTTCCCGTGGCCTCGGCACTATGCGGCGAGGAGGAGGCAACACCTTGGTGGTTTAGTGGGTAGGCCTTGCCCTTCTGGTTCGGAGAGCCCCACATACCTCAGCGCTCCCCCGGGCGTCGGGGATGCAATTTCATGCATTAACCAAGTAAAAAAAAAAAAACAGGTGTAATAACTTGCGCAGTATTTTGTTGTGTTTGCGTCCGCTTATTACATTTATAGTGTATTAATCAATACTAATCTATACTATCTATACTAATATTATAAAGCTGAAGAGTTTGTTTGTTTGTTTGTTTGTTTGTTTGTTTGAACGCGCTAATCTCAGGAACTATCGGTCCGATTTGAAAAATTCTTTCAGGGTTAGATAGCCCATTTATCGAGGAAGGTTATAGGCTATATATCATCACGCTACGACCAATAGGAGCAGAGTAACAGTAAAAAATGTTACAAAAACGGGGGAAATGTTGACTCATTCTCTCTTATGTGACGCAAGCGAAGTTGCGCGGGTCAGCTAGTAGTAAATATTATTCAATTAATAAAATGGATGAAGGATTTGAAAAAGGGCAATCGGATAATCTACCTTAAATAGATGAAATTAATGGTTGCGCATTATTTATCAACAAATAGGGATTTTGTTGCCTTCGAAATCCTATTTATTATTATAAATAGGATTTATTAGACTGCCTCCGTGGCGCAGTGGTTTAGGTCGCCACGCCGATACCACTGCAACGGGAGGTCGTGGGTTCGATTCCCACACGGAGCAATTATTTGTGCGATCCACAAATAATTGCTTCGGGTCTGGTCGTGCTTTGTGTCCGTTGTTTGTATGTTTGTAAAAGTCCCCGCGACACAAGAGCAATTCTTAGTGCGGGAGTTGTCTTTTTAAACAAAGTTGTCTTTTTAAACAAATGCGAAATTTTGTGAGAATGTATGCATGTATGTAAGTACTATTATTTATTTGTACTATTTACTCCGTACGTTTGGCGCAGTGGTTTAAGCGGTCACCTCGCCGCAATAACCGTAGCGCCGCGTATGGTGGGTTTGAATCCCATCCCAGGACAAAGCTTTGTGTGATGAGCACGAGTATTTGTTCTGGTTGTCATTTTTTCTATATATTGAGAAGTATATGAGTATGTTTATCAGTTATTTTGTTATCATTGTACAAGCTCTGCTTAGTTTGGAATCAAATGACCGTGTGTGAGTTGTCCAGCAATATTTAATATTTAATTAAGTATTTAATGTATGTATATAGGTATGTATGTATACACATATGTATGTACGTATGTATGGATGTTTGTTACTCTTTCACGCAAATGTGACTGAACCGATTACGATGACATTTGGTATATAGGTAGCTGAAAGCCCAGAATAACACATAGGCTACTTTTTATCCCAGAGTTCCCGAGGGATCGGGATTTACACGGGAAGGGTTTCCATGGAGACGAAGTCGCGGGCGGCCTCTAGTATATTATACATATTTGTAATATCTATACTAATATTATAAAGCTGAAGAGTTTGTTAGTTTGAACGCGCTAATCTCAGGAACTATTGGTCCAATTTAAAAAAAACTTTCACTGTTAGATAGTCCATTTATCGTGGAAAGCTACAGGTTATATATCATCACGCTACAACCAATAGGAGCAGCGTACCAATAAAAAATGTTACAATAACAGGGAAAATTTTGACCCATTCTCTCTTATGTGACGCAAGCGAAGTTGCGCGAGTCAGCTAGTGTAAGATATTCACGATCACGCATATTATAAACTAGCTGACCCGCGCAACTTCGCTTGCGTCACATAAGAGAGAATGGGTCAGAATGTTCCGTGTTTTTGTAACACTTTTTACTGTTACCTCTTCTGCTCCTATTGGTCGTAGGGTGATGATATAAAATATGCTTTTTTTTTCACGAAAAATATTCTCAAAATTATTTATATCTCTTAGTATAACGAAGTCGCGCTAAGGCATATCCGCCATTAAAACAGTTGCCATGGCAACATAATTTTGTTAATTCAATGTCATTATAATATTGATTTCTCGCGACTTTGTTGAATTTTCTGAATTTTCCCGGGAAATGCGTCATTTTCCCGGGGTAAAAAGTAGCCTATGTCCTTTCTCGGGTATCAAAATATCTCCATACCAAATTTCATGCAAATTGGTTCAGTAGTTTAGACGTGATTGAGTAGCAGACAGACAGACAGACAGACAGACAGACAGACAGACAGACAGAGTTACTTTCGCATTTATAATATTAGTATGGATAAACAAGTTTTAATCGAAATAATCGCGTACTTATTGATTTTACATTTTTCCTGCCACTGTAAAATCAATAAACTCGCGATCAATCCGGTTAGAAATTGTTTCATTATTAGATAAAGTTCATTATTATTACTTATATACTTACCTACATAAAATTTTATTACATTTAGGCACAACATATGATTTCCTAGTATTTGAATTGAACATTTTTAAATGTATTTAGGTATAATTTCAATGCACCGAGCGCGTGTTATGTATTCTGCTTACACCAAACCGGATGAATAGCGACATGATAGCCAATTACCTACATGGGCTATTTCAATATTAACTTTCAATACTATTTTGCTGAATCAACACTCATGCGGTGACCTCGTGTAACCTAGATCGACATTGCAACATCTAAACTGCTGATGTCGTCTCCTCGTGCCGCCACCTCGTGCCTAACTAGGAGTTGCTGAGTAGCCGATCACTTCGTGTCGTGACCTCGATTAATCTTAATTTTAGAATAATCTCGATGATTAAGGAGTGTAGTTCTAACATCGAACTCATTCGCACCTAGGTTAGTTAGATTTTAGGTCTTATAATGTTAATTTTAATATAATAAATGTAGCTTTAAGTGATTCTAGCGTTTCCTTTGCATCCTCTGTCTGTAGCTAACGTAATTCGCGCGACCGCAAGCGGACTGTGTGAGCCAGACTGAGCGTAGTGTATAGTGACGTCACACCGTCCCCGAGAGCAAGCGTCGTGCGGTTACAACTTGTTTTGCTTATAAATTGGAAACTTGACATATCGAAGTAATTCTTTCACTAGTATTTTTTATTTTTAACAAAGAATAAGGAGTGCTAAAAATCAAAATTTGTTAACATTCTCCGGGGTATCTTTTCGTTATAGATTCTTTGTCGAGCGTAAGGTAAGCATAACTCTATGCCAAGCCCACGCGGGAAGTTTCGCCGATTTACTGACTTGCTACTAACTGCATCGTATATAACCTTACTATTTACGCCAGTAATATTTAACATAGCATAAAATATAACCATGGGCCACCGTCTACAAGCCCTAGCAACCGAGAAGTTCGCACATTTTTGGTCTAAAGCGTCAACTCCAACTTTTGTCTCATTATAAAATGTGATTATAGCAGGCTTGTTGTGTTGTTCTACAACTATTTCATTATCATGATGCATGCTAGAAATAAAAACTACAGCTTTAGATTTCCTTGGTACATATGACATCATAGTGGTTTTAGCTGTAAAACCAAATAACGAAGTTTCTACTTCCCTTGTCTTATGCGGTAAGAATTCTTTTGGAATCTCTCTTTTGTTTCATTTCATGGTACCCACGTATGTTAGTTTCCGAGACCACAGTTCATCGACTAACTCAATAGATGAGAACCAATTATCGTCAGTAATATTTCGATTAGATGCTTCAACTGTGGGTACCTATCAAGCGGAAAACGACCTGAGTTGGTAAAAGCTTATAATTTTTAGCTCTGAGTTCTGGCATCATTCAATATCACTATCTTCAAACCGTATCTAGCAGGCTTTTAGGCATGCATATACATGCGAAAACCACATCATCCTCTGAAAGGTGCTAACATTTCATCAACAGTTAGTGTTGGCCCAGCAGAATAATTGTTTTGACAATAACTTATTCATGCGCAGAAAATATCAGATACAGCTGCTAACTTGTTATCTTTTGCCCTACCTTTCTAGTATCGTCAAATCTTAAACAAGATAGTAAAAACCTAAAGCGGCAAAGCGTCATTGTGCAACGAAAAATATCACGCCCAGTACCATCTGAGGCCCAAAGTGACGATAAATTTTCATTATTTGATTTGTATACGCCTGCTAAATATAGAAGACCTATGAACGTGCGTACTTCAGTATAAGTATATATGGGCGCGTTAGTGCCATCTGTCGGTAGTCATTGTGAACTACTCATTTTTATTGATTTTATATTGCTATTCCAATTGATAATAGAATAATAAATATCGTATGTAAAAAACATAAGACTGATATGTAATTGTTAATTATAAATATGAGAGTTAATTATCAAACTACGACAGTAAATAGATACTGTATTGAATATTGTAATGTTTTGAAGATGCTTGATATTACATTGTTAATATAAAGTCAAAAGGCCCAATGTGCTCTGTAAATATCTTTAATAATTACAACTAGAATTATGATTAATTTATGTTACCATTCTAAATCATATTGCTAAATACTTATAGTATTCAGCAATACTTCATTTCCTTTTATTTGCCGCTAGTGGCGCCATCTTGAACGGATGGTGTAAGAATAAAGTTGGTTTTAAATTGTTTGAATTAATGTTATTTGTCTGATTTAAATAACTTTAAGCTATGTTAAATTCTTAGAAATATTATAGTTGAATATTAAGCTATCTATTTATAATTATATAGCTGTTATTTAATTATTTGTTATATTAGAAGTTGTAATTGGTTTTGGCGGTGGCGTCCATCGGTGGGAACCGATAGGTCGGCCACTTCCACCTAGACCCGACACGAGAGAGCGTGCTGTCACGCTAAAGAAAGAGTAAAGTTATTAAAAGGAGTGGCCGTGAGTTTCTCGCTAGCTCTTCTCATAAGGCTCTACCCCTTTCCGAGCTAGTGGTAGATTCAGTAATTGTAACGACTATCTTATGTGTCAATATTTGACATACATTAATAAATGACTTGATTTGGACTGAAGATATTTCATTCGTATAACCATGGAAGCTACGGAATCTCCGACATATACTTATGTAAGTATTTATAAACTATACAATATATCTGTATAGTTTATAAATATTGCTCTCCATATAGTCCGAGATGTACATATGAATGCGCTTGAAACTTTTGTATTTCAGTTGAACTTCAGTAATCTTGGCATTAGTATGGAGAACAATAGGTTCCATTATGTATTCATTGATAAATATGTAGTTCAAAAACTTGTGCGCTTGATGTATCTGCTCCTAAATTGGTAGCTAATGCTTTAGGTTTCCCCACCGATACGGATATAATATTGTGAGCTGGAGTACAACTCGGGGCTGGAGGTTGCTTGGCCCAACGCATGCAGTTATTTTTCCCAAAATAATAGCTAGGTCGATGAGGTGTAGATGACTCAGAAGAGCTATTGATATCTGCAGACTCAGATGGATTTGGGGTGAAAGATATCTCATCGCCGACCTCTTCTTCAACATCAGTGGAACTATCATGCGCACTAAATATTTCTTCGTCGCTAGATTCAATGTCGCTGCAGTCAGCTTCATTTAAAATACAAGACAAAGCGTTCTCTCGATTGTCAGCAGTTAAATACGTGTGCAAAGAAGAAGCAGAGGTGGAGGGCTCAGGATTCATGGTAATATCCACCTCATCAAAATCATCAACATCAAGCAAAGCACTCCCAATCTCTTCATCCGTAAGCATATTTCTACCATCCATACCTGTAGCAAAGCAGACCCACAATTAAGCCAAAAGCGGCACTTAAAACTTATACTATAATTTAAAAAAAAAGAAACCTAACATAATGAATATTATACGCAAAAGAAAATATTAAAATAATGCACTTACCGACTGTCGATGGTACTCAAGGGTCAACGTGACCCTGTACTTGCCGTTTTGGCGCGCGCGAAACGAGAGATGAGCGGCACTGTGCGCAGGAGCGGCCGGCGTACTGAGAATACACGGGCGGGGGGGCGCGGTCGTCTAAGAGTAAAACTCGGAAATCGTGGTTTTTGAAGTAGACAGGGTCTCATAGAGCCATGAGTAATAACAAAGGGTTAATTGCACAGAGTTCAAAGTGATTCATCAGTATAAATTCATCAAAGCATGTCAGTTTTTTCATAAGCAATACCTTTTTTATCATTATACATGTACCACCCCTTTTGTTTTGTTTACTATAATACATATGTTTTTTTTGTAAGTACGTGTCAAAATAAATGGACACAAAAAATCACTCCCCCTATTTTTATCTTTATTTAATTAATTTAATAGTGTATTTTTGATTTAATTTTCTTATTATTATAACTACAGTACTAACAATTATTTGTACATAATATATGTGTGATTAGGGATTGCAATCCGGTACCATTTTTAATCCGGCCGGATTTTACCGGATTGACGCCAATCCGGCCGGATCCGGTCGGAACCGGCCAGATTAGAGACTACTTTATGTTTGTACATAGTTCGCCATTTTTTATTGATGTGCACGGTGTGTTGTGTAGGGTTGTATCCTGACATTTCACTTCTGATATCGAAGGCACATGGGGTACCTCGCTATCAGATTGGTCAGTCATGGCGAATAGTCAAAAATAATACGCACTAGACTTAGTTCACTAGTGTATTTGTCCATTACAATGATCACATTACAAAAATAGATTAGGATTTAACCCTTAATTTGGCAGATTTTTTTTTTTACATAAACCGATTTTTTTTATTGAAATCGGGTTTAAGACGTTTTAAGGCATTACAAAAAAATACGAAAAAATATCTTTACGTTTCAGTTTTCCTGAAAACTCATGTATGACACAGCATACATTGCCAAGTAAATAGAAAACCAAGGGATCAAAGTCGTGTATGCTGGGATATACATTGCCAAGTGCAGTGACTAATGAAATACGACGGAAGTGAGTCCTAAAACTTATGAAATTTCGACGGGAGTTTATCCAGGAGCAGGAATAGCAAAAAAAATACAAAAGATAATAATAGTATAAACGTTTATTGAACTGAAATGACTAATTTACGCCTTTACATGGTAATCTAATTGACAGTTTCTGGGATTCTTCCCTGTTACGAAACATAGCCGCACTTTGCATTTCATGCACAATACAGTGGTAAGCTTCTGACATAGCTTGCACCTGCCTTGAGTGGTCATTATCATAAAATGACCAATGGCATCGTATCGTAACGATTCCACTGGGTTAGCTGATGGCACACCTTTTCTGGCTTTGTCATTTTTATCAGCACGACCAAATTTTTTCAGGCCTTCGTATATTTCGTACCTAAAATCTTTTAGAGGTATATATTGCTTGCTTGATTGAGCTTGATCCCGCCTATATGAAAGCCAGGCATTATTTATGCATATGTCAAGTATTTGAACAAAAATACCTATGTACCAACGCCTACTTTTAAATGGTGTTTTATAGAGAGATATAAGCATGTCGGCTAAGTCGACTCCCCCCATATGTTTATTATACTCCTTGACTATTTGGGGACAGTCGACATCGATTTTGCTTTTTGTCTCCTTACAGTATCTTTTCATTTTTTCGACAGGTTCTACGCCTACATATGAACTAATTAGGGTAACAGGTTTGTTATCGTTCCATCTCACTACCGATAATCTATTTTTGTTGCACACTACTTGTGAATAACTTCCTCTAGGCTTCTTTTTCATCTCTTTCTCTGAAGGCAACACTTTTTCTGCTCCTCTAAGTCTATTGTTTCTTATAGTCCCCAAACCAAATATACCGTATTCTTCGCGTAGAATGTAAAACAGCTCAGGGCAGGAAAAAAAATTGTCACAGAAAACAAAAGCCGGTTTGAATTTTATGCTTTGACATAAAGCGATTACAATTCGTCCTCCGAAACCTATAGAAGCTTCCTTATCTGAAAACGTGTAAAATCTGAATGTATCTTCGCCACCATAAAAAAGAAAATCATATACCATGCCTGAGACTCCGGCGCGGACATAATTTTTGAAACCCCACTTGTTGGGTTTGTCCTTCATATATTGACGGCGTTTTCCAGCTTTGGTTCCTTTATACGGAATCATCATCTCGTCTATACTAAACTTCCGTTCATTTTCCTGTGCTAGACAATTTTGTCTTACTTTCTGCACAAATGGCCTCACTTTGTAATATCGGTCGGAATCCTGTATATTATTGTCAACGAAGTGCAAATTGCGACGTATTTGTTGATATCGTTTTAGTGTCATCAAATCTGCTACTAAGTTATACCTGTATCGTAAACTCCAAAAGTCCGTATATGCTGGCATATTCACGACCCCCATTATAATATGTATGGCTAGAAAATCGCGAAACTCATCTTCCGTCAAACCAAGTGAACGTCCAGTGTTTTCTATTGAGTAAGAATTTGTTTGCTCTACGATATCTGTTAGAATGTCTGGCGAAAAAAATTTATAAAAATAATCCATCGCTGATATATCCGGAACATCTGTATAATTGGAGTCTTCTTCTATAATAGCTCTGTGTCGAAAAACTTTTTTCCACTGATAGTTCAAAGTAAATTTTTTCATTAGTCTCGGTCTTTTCAGGACAGGAACGGTGGGCTGACGACGTCGGGATCTGGTTTTTGGATTTGGTGGATTTGCTGGAGTAAGAGGAGTTGTTGGGAGTGACGGAATATCACACAGCACCGGTACTTTATTGCAATTTGGTTCTAAAGACGGACTTGAATATACTGTTTGAAAAATAGGCGTAAGTGGAACATTGTCGCTGTTGTAATGTTCGTCATCATCTACAATGTTTAGTCTTTCCAAGGAAGAATGAATAGAAGGTGCTGGAGAAGAAAATGAAGAAAGCGGGGTGCGTACACGAAATTCCTCTTCGACATCTGAGCGCTCGCTATCGTCAGAGGGTGCATTTTCAGCAGGCACAAGAGCTAATATTCTACCACCTCGAGTTAGTAGCGTTTGCTGGCAACAAAGAAACAAAAAAACATGCTTCAATCAAAAATAAAAAGCAATCCCAAATCACAAATACATGCGGTATCTTGCAAATTACAAATAAAGCATTTCATTACAAACTTGGCAATGTATGCTGTGTCATACAGATAAAACGAAGGGTCTTTCATTACGAATTTGGCAATGTATGCCACAGCATACATCAGTTTACCGACCAAAATAAACTCAAAACACAAAGTCACCATACACAAAAACATATCAAATCCATTCGATTATACTGTTATGCATAAAATATAGTTCATAAAAACACCACAAACCATGTCAAACCAAGTTAAAATAATATAAATACCTTAGTCAACACAGATGAGCTACGCCGGGCCGCCATTTTCGAGACCGAATGTCAAAATAAGTGTTGCCAGAGACGTGTTTTATTTTTCCTTATAAAAATAATTAGTATTGCAATGAATTAAAATGATTTGTGACACAGACATTTTTATTATACTATGTCAAATATTTTTACAAAGTTAATGTATGCCAGTACATACACTGCCAATTTAAGGGTTAACCGATCTAGCTGGATGCAAGACAGAAACGCGGTGAGTTCGGTACAACGTGGCAACGACCGTCTTCCCTTGAGTTCGAATGTTGAATAATCTAACCACACTAACGTTCCAACCATCATACCTCTGAATGACAGCTGTCTATTGTCACATGCCAACCGTCATCTGCCTGTGTTGCCAACATTGTACCGACCACACCCAAGTGTAAACACTTGACTATACCGTTACATTAAATTATTTCTTAACAATCAAATCAAGCTAATTTTAATTAGATTGTTCGAAGATATAGCGCCTCGATGCTGGCGCTCCGACATATAAAACATTTTATCATGAAGAATAAAATCATCTTTAATTATAACATTGAAGTATTCATTACTATTTTGTTTTCACCGAATGAAATTAAGATATAACTATTCTAAGTAATTAAATAATCAGTCTCAGTTATTAATGTAATTATCTGTAAGTATTAACTAGACTAGAGCAATAATAACTTTATATTTTTTTGTATTTTACGTAACCAAAATATGAAATTATTTTAAATAACAAAACAATCAGTTTAATTAATGACAACAATCAACAACATGATAATTATTTTAACAAACTTACTCGTAACTATCAAACATTTCTAATATCGACGCCCCCAAGCAATAAGTCGGTAATCGTAAAATCAAAATTTTACAGGAAAATTGATTTACTGTTTTTGTTGAATATCTTTTCAACGAGTAGAAATATCAAAGACATTGATGCATCAAAGAAAAGCTTATTTTTTGTGAGATGTAATTATTGTAGTATTATGTAATTATCTATAACCAGCACCTAGTAATTAATGAAAATAAATTTTACCCGAAATGTGATACATTAAATATTACAGTGTTAGCGTTTACGGGGTTATTGCAGGAATATATTTTAAGAAATGAAACGTATTATTATGTTACGGGCTTCTAAAGCGTTATTTTCTTTAGTAGAGAGTATGCGTAACATGCTATTACGCAGTTATTGCAGTAATTTCAAATAGGTATGGAAACAGTATTGTTACATAACATTGTTTTTGTAGAGAAATGCATTATAAAACTTTTATGTATCATCCAGTTACCACTAATATATTTTAAAGTGATGGAATATTTTTTCATTAGGTTTATAAAAAAAAAACAATTTATTATATGTTAATAACAACTTTTATTTATTTTACAATAAAATCAAAGACACCTTACACATTATTGCCGCAAAAATTATGATTATATCAAAATATAATATACCTTAAAAGTAAGTTTTTAACGAAACAATCACATTAAGCTTTAATTAATGACTCAAATCAGTCTTCCAATTGAATTGGACAAGAAAACCTTTGGTTTTTTTTTTCAATATAGTAATGAGATCCATTTATTATTAAATAAAATCAGTCCTTAAATTTAAACGTAATATAAACAATAAAAAGCTATCATAATTATCCATTAATTAACGACATTTAAATCAATCTTCATCTGTATCAACAATATTATCATTTGTGACTGCAGTATAAGACAAAGACTCATAAAAGGCATGGTAAGAACGTGGAATGGCTCCACTCTTACATAAACTAATGAGATCTGTGTGTAAAGCTACGCTTATAGGAATGGGTTGGTGGTATGCTTGTTTCAACTCAACATTATCAAGTCCTAGAGACACATCTAGAGTACGCTTTCGGCCTCGTCTCCTACTTGAGGTAAATGGATTACTCAAATCGAGCTCTGAATACGCATCTTCAAAGTTGTATTTAAAAAAGAGTTTATAGTCTTGGGAGTTAGACACGTTGACTTCCATGACGTCAGCCCAATGGATTGTATTACCTTCTTTATCAATCCGCCAATGACTAGTGTCTACAAGTGGTTTTAAGTTGTAGATGTGGGACTGTTCTAACTCTGTAACTCGATATTTTTCTCCAGTAACTTTAGAATTTAAAATGGTATTAAACATTTGATCAGGAGTATACAAAACTTTGTTCTTTAGATTTTTTTCGATGCAAGCATGCATCGAATCGCCCTCGTTTTGGCTGTGACCAGTTTAAAAAACCGATGAGTGATGGAAATGCCAAGCAGTTTGGCTGCATAAATATACAAGGCAAAAATATAACGGTTTTTATTTTGACCGTAACAGCCATCTGAATAGAGTGAAAATTTGGTAATGCCTTTTTCATATTCAGTTTTAAAAAATAGTTATAACGCGCTCCCTATTTCTGTGCTGTCTCTTTTGGCTACTTGGTAATGCTATACATAACAGTGTCCTATTTTACATATGGCGTCAAAAACAGTGAAGTTATAGCACGGATATTTCCTTTTGTAGTGGAACGTATCGACATTTGATTGGGGTATATTCAAAACCTTTTGTAAATCGAAAGTGGCGACTGTAGTACACATTTGGTCGGCTGTATCTATTTCTTCTTTCTTTATTTGTCTAATCATGTCTTTTTTCAAAAGATGGACTCTGTGCTTTTCTTCTAAACTGGCTTTTACATCAGCATCAGACTGCTGATAAATGGAACATGGAGACACTGGTCTTTTTTTGGCTTAAAAAACGAATAGTTGTATTGTGTTTTAAAAACTGTGTGGTATTGACGCTTTGTTGCTATATTTACATCGGTGTAGTTTTGTTCTTTAAACCATATTGTATAAAGGCAATACATTTTTGATACGTTTAAATTTTCTGAAAGATATTCTATTTTCGAGGTTTTCCGTGTGTAATGGGATTCCACTTTGGGAAATAGTTCGATATGCGCCTTTATAGTAGCCTCTGTCATAGTGTTCATTTTATTTGGTCGATTGATGTGCTTTCCTCTCTTATCTGTTAAGCCGTCTTCATCTTTTATAGCTTTTTCTAAAGCTAAAACCATTTGCTCACCGATTTGCAATGTGTTCAAAAATAAGGTTTTACATACAGTTATATTACTTTCATTGTTTTTAGGGAAAGAATAAAGTAACGTTTGTGTGCGATTGTTTTTTTCGTTCTAACGTCATTCGCTTAATAGATCTTGTTTGGACGAGTCTACTGATGTATAGCCATTGGTGTTCACGATTAGCAAGACGATAAAATCTATCAAATATATCTTGTCTTTCACATGTATTGAATTTTTGCGCACATCCATTTTTACACGTGCATGGAAGCCCTATAGTTTTTTTAGGGTATATTTTTTTTGAATTGCATCCTTCATAGGCATGGGCAGAATTTTTGAGGACCTTATTTTTGTTACAACACCACTCATTTGTAAGCTGCTTACGTTTTCTAGTCAATTTCTTAACTTTGTGTTGATTTTCTTGATTTGATTCATTAAAAAAACCATTTCTTTCTTCAAAATCAACCGTCAAATTATGCTCAAGTTCAACTCTATCCTCATGGTTACTTAAAACTTCTTCATTATCAACATTACACACCATTTCAATTCTTTCATCACGATTATCTGTAGCTTCCTCATTAACCAAGCAATCACCTGCAGTGTAACCACTCAATGTAATATCATGAATTTCTGGTCTTAATGTTTCATTCTGTTGTATAAATATCCACATGATCTTTTTTTCCATAATCAGGCAATTTTGATATAAAACAAGATTGATCTTCAGTTTCAAAAGTTGATCGTGCTACTGGGGATAAAATTGAGTCTGCTCTATATATTATTGAAGGAGAAGCTACAAAGTTGATGTTGTTTAAATATAATGACAAATTTGAAATCGTTGATGGAGTGTTCATTACATTTTCTGAATTTGTCAAAACCCGATTAATACATTGGGAATCTCCACTTTTACTTGAAACGCTACTGATTGGGCTTTTATTCCATTCTGGACTTGGAACATATTCTGAATGATCCGATGAGAAATCTTCGTCAAACAGTTTGGGAGTGATATCGGCGTAATTATTTTTGGGTACATCTGTAATCAATACAATAGGTAATGTTTATAGCTGTGTGAGTAGCCTAATTAATCATGAGGAAATACTTATTAATTTATTCATACCTCGTAACTTATAACATTTTGACAAAGTTTGATCGGAAGAAGTTTCTATTGTACTAGATTCCTGATTAATAATAATAGGACTGCTAACTTCATCTTGATCTAAAAGAAGAAAAAAATAAAATAACAAAATACTACATATACAGGGTGTAACAGACAGGCTACCGAAAACGAAAAAAAATGATTTTAGACATGATTCTGGTGCTTATGGCGTTGAAAATTTTCATCGCTTTTTTCATGATTTTTCCGATTTTTTATGCGTTTTTTTTATTTTTTTTCGGTATTATTTCGTTAATACCACACAATGCAACATAAATATGAGAAAAAATCCGTCATGTTACTGTTTTTCACAAAAAACAGCAATGGATTAAAACAACGTATAAATTCGCTATCAGCTGTTCGCGCGCGGCCAACGACACCGCGCCGGCGGCGGCCGGCCGCGACGGTCTACGTACCTACGCGCGCCACACAGACACGATTACGCACACAGCTGTCAGCCTCACTCTCACTAGTATGCAGCGTTACTTAGTATTTGTTCTATGTTAAAAATGAAAATGACATAATTATCCCGCTCTCCGATAAAAGGTACCTTTATAAGATTTAAAATGTGTGATATTTTATTATTACACGTACAAATACATACAGAACGACAAAAAATCCTATTGATATTCTTTAGCGCTATAAAAATCTCTAATAAACAATTTAACATGTATTGTCGCTTTGTTCTATTTGTTCTTACAAACTTATTATTCTATTCGATATTTACTCGCACATTCATACAAGCGCGGTGCGACTCGAAAAGTAGATGGCCGTACTGACGCGTGACGCCGCGACCGCGCGTGGATGTTACATAGATGGGATGCGACAAAATGAATGCTAAGTAATTCTCCGGGGATAATGAATTATGATAAGTTAGTTTCTCTGATAAGAATATTAATGGATATTGATTGTTATCATTGTTATGTACCTACATTTTTTATGGTTTAATTAAATAAACGTTTCGTGTTTATTTTATTTACTTTAATCTGATTTTATGTTATAAATATCAAAATAGGTATTTTAAACTTACATCAATAATGTTTGTAATGTTATTCGGTATTTGAATAAAACTACAATGCAACGAGTAACAACTGTGACAAGTAAAAATAGTAATGCCACATCAATATTTTATTGAATCTAATCTCTCGCTGAGACCCTAACTCGTCGCTCGTCACCAAATCGGCGGCGCGCGCGCGGACGGCGCGGAGGGAGCGGGTGGCGCGGGCGAGGGGCGGCGCGAGTGAGCGGAGAGGCGCCCGCGCCGGCAGCTCTCTTTGAATGATAGTTCGAGCAATTCGCTCGCGGAAGACGGAAGCTCTTCACCGGTGTCGTTCGTTATGTCCTATTCGTCGTGTCGTGTGTGAACTGTTGTTTATTATTACTTGTTATTGTTCCGGTTTTGAGTTGTTAGTGTTTTTATTGTTATTATTTTTGTTGTTATTGTTTTCGAAGTAGTTATGGTAACACCCAGACCTTCAGCGTTAGATTAAGTTTAGAATATAGTTTATGCTTAGCCAGCAGAATGCTGACAATTCTTAGAAGTAAGATAAGCCGGGCCCAACGGATGTGTCTCTCCTGAGGGTCTAACGCTCGTAAACAACCAGAATTAAAACAGCCTCCGAATCGGCTACACATATATCCTTGTTTTTAATTTCTCACATTATTTTAAATAAATTAGTTTTTAAAAAATTGTTTCCCCGCTCCGGAAACAAGAGTGGCGCAGCCGGTAGGATTTCACTCAGTTATCATAGATTTTCCGCGGTAAACTCTAAATCGTCGCGCCACGTGAATTTCGACGAATCAAACAAATAACTCTTGGTACGTGAGCTCGAGTAAGAAACAGCCAGTATGGGAGTCGCAGTCGGTTGGTGAGTGAATTTTTTCGCCAATCCTTGTTCCGCTATCCTCCTATATCCTATATTAATATAATTACATTATTTTGAGATCGAAACTCTCTCATTATAACGTGTCCAATTGTTTATGTTATAAGTTCCATTGTTCTTATCTCTGTGCTATAAATAGAATATACAGAGTAGTTAAAAGTCAGAGAATACAAATCTTTTCTGATATAACTATAAAATGTGTTTTAAATGTCTCTTAAATATGTTTTAATTGTGTTTTAAATGTGTCTTTTTAAAGTATAAAGTAACGTGTATGAGATTCTACACATATTTTATATAATAATATAAATTTTATACATACATATAATATTAAAATCAATTTAAAACTCTTAGCAATTACATTTTGCTTTATACTATTGTTTAATTTGATTTACGTGTGTTAATTGTTTTATTTTTTCGAATTTTGTGATTTTATTAGTGTTATATCTGTGTCGTACATTACTCTGTAAAAATGTCGAACCCTACTATCGAAACTGTTCCTACTGTCGAACAAATACCAAAGGAAATTATTCAGTTAATACCTTTATATAATGGGGATAAAAGACTGTTAAATCTTTATTTGAAAAAGTGTCAATATGTTCTTGAGCGATACAAGGGAAGCCATGAACAAAATCTTTACGTATATAACGTGTTAACTAGCCGTTTGCGAGACGACGCAGCCGCACTTCTATCAGAACGCGAAGATATTGTGACATGGTCCACATTTCGGGAATTACTCATCCAACATTTTGGAGACCCACGTAGCGAAGCTTGTATAAATCTTTAAAAATTAAACCCGGTGAAAGTTATTTAGAATTTTGTAACAGAATCCAAAGTGTCCGATCAGCCCTGATGTCCAAGTTCAACATGATCGATGATACAGATTTGACACGCGCGAAATCTATTATTTATAACAATACGGCTCTGAATTTTGAACTTTGGAAGCGGCCTTGAGTTTAGTACTTGGGGAAGTTAATTTCTTAGAGCAGTACAATACCAAAAATCGTATCCAAGGTCAATCTCATAGTTCAGGATCAAGGTTAGTAATGACTCCAGCTGGATACAAACCTTTATTACCCGGTAATATGAGTGCACCAAAATTTAATTTCGGTATTCCCCAAAATAAAATGCTTCAAGGTCAACCATCTAATGCATCACGCCAACAGTTTGGCTATAGACCTCCACAACCTCAACAATTTGGCTATAGACCTTCACAACCTCAACCGTTTGGCTATAGGCATCCTCAACCTCAGCAATTTGGATATAAACCACCACAACAGTTTGGTTACAAACCCCCTACTAATTTTAATGTTCCTCAACAACAAAAACCGCAATTGCAAAACACAGACGTTTTCATGCGTACAGCACAGCCTAAATCAAATGTGCCACAAGGTTTCAAAGTTAATGAATTATGTACCGAAAATTATGAACCTTATTTCGAAGAGTATTACCCTAATTATGATGATGAATATAACTATGACTTAAATTATTATGACGAAACTATTGATTGCGAACAGCAAATGGAAACTGAAATTCAAGATGAAAATTTTCAGGAAATAGCCTCGAACAACAAGAAATCTTAGAACTAAATTTTGATTCTAATTTAAAATTACCTTATATTTACATAGAAGAAATAGACGCGAAAATGATGATAGACACGGGTAGTATGCGCTCTTTTATTAGTCCTAGAAAAGCGTACGAATATTTCAGTGACTATATTATTATAAGCAAAGAAAATTTCCACGTAGTCAGTACACATGCTACTAGTGCCCATGACGAAGTTATTGAAATACCACTTTTACCTACTTTTGTTAGTAACGACTGGCATAAGTTCTTTGTATACGATGTCGATATAAGATATGACGGACTTATTGGTAATGATCTATTACAACAATTAGGCGCTGTTATTGATCTGAAAGAACAAACCTTACGAACTAATTCTACTAGTATTCCAATTATTAATAATTATTTAAATTATAAAATTAATATACAACCACGTTCAGAACAACGTGTCAAACTACTAGTAAACCAATATTCAGGTGACGCTATTATTGACTATCATGACTTTCAAAATGGACTACGAATGCCAAGCGCAATAGTAAATTGTGATCACGGATATGCATTTACAGTCATACAAAATACTAGACTAGACTTTAGACTGTCCAAGACAATTGACTATTACACGACCTTTTTCAGTGACACTATAAGGATGGCCCTGGCCGATGAAATGAAACAATGTAATGCTGTCTAAATACTGACCATTTATTGAAGTAATACAAGGTTTTATATAGATTCTTCATTACAAGATGATGTCACCTTTACATGCCCATCATTATAGAAAATAAAATAAAAGTACAATTTTATTTTATTTACGTTATATACTATAGTCTAAAGATACAAGGATATATATGTTAATCTTATAAAATTATAATAATGTAACATGTTACAATGTATCATAGTAAATATCTTATGTTCTAAATACATCACGTACTCCTACGATTACATATTATAACAATTATGTCAATCTCCTAGTCAACAAGTGGCGTTGTGTTACTCGCGTTATATATTTTATGCATATGTGTTCATCTATTATGTTATGGCTCAGTTGCAATTCTACACATCTAATTATTAAGTACCTAGTCTTAAGTCGTAGCTCATATGTCGTGTGTTTACAATGAATGACGTAACCGGCAACCTTTTGCGGATTCGAACAGACATATTCGCAGTTGACTGCCATTATTGTTAATCACTGAACCGTAAATATAATTATATAACCTTTTTTTTATTTTCAGGTCATGTATGAAATGGTTTAGTTCGATTTTTGTGTACCAAATCTATTTTTCCTCTTATGTCTATTTCAACGTTGGGAGACACATCTCGGATTACCTTGTAAGGTCCAGAGTATAGGCTTGTAAGCTTGTTACCTGTCTCGTTCTTTATTAAAACTTGACTACCACATTTATATCGCACGGGATTTAAGTAAGAATCGTACCTACTTTTCCTTGTTAGTTTATTATCGATTAAGTTCTTTCGTGCCTCTGTTTGTGAGACTTGCAAACGGTATTTTAGTTCCAAAGGATAACTCTCATGGTTGTATAAAGGTTCAACATGTTTTGTTAAATTACTAGGCAAGTTACATTTTTTACCATAAACTAGTTCAAACGGAGTGTATTTAGTAGACGAATGTACCGTCGTATTATAAGCGAAGGACCAGTAAGGTAGCCATTCGCTCCATGTTTCTGGTCTTCCTTCCGTTTGTATCCTTAAATAAGCTGACAAATTTTTATGGGAATTTTCTAACGCCCCTATAGATTGATGATGGTATGCTGTTGAGTTCATTTTATTTACGTTTAGTAATGTACATACCTGTTTCAGTGTGTCTGCCATAAATTCTGCGCCCCTGTCCGTAGCTATTTCCTTAGGTACGCCGTGTTGAAGAATAAAATTGTTTACCAGAGCTTGCGCTACTTCTGCTGCTGTTTTAGAAACAAGGGGATACGCACAAACATACTTTGACAATTCACATTGAAGTGTTAAGATATATGTATAATTATGATTATCCCGATCTAACGGTCCTACTAAGTCCAAAAATATTTTTTCGAATGCTGATTGAGCAGTGGAAGTTATTACCATAGGTTCTTTTATTTGCGTTGTATATTTTTGTTTTTGACATTTCGGACACTTTTTTACGAAATTTCTAATATCTGTTTCTAACCCCGGCCAAAAATAATACCTTTTAATACTGTTCAGCATTCGCCTCATACCCGCGTGTCCGCTTGTAGGCAACAAGTGAAAGTCATTTAGTATTACCTTTCTTTCATCTTTATTTTCTACCCTTTCTACTTGTTTTAAAACTAATAATTTGATCCCTTTCCAATAGTCAATATTTTTAATCTCTTTCACTAATTCTTCTAAGAATATTTTATTTTCATTATTCTTTAGGAAAAATATCTCAGTTATGTTTAACTTGT
The DNA here is from genome assembly GCF_050436995.1 of Anticarsia gemmatalis. Lineage (NCBI taxonomy): Eukaryota > Metazoa > Arthropoda > Insecta > Lepidoptera > Erebidae > Anticarsia > Anticarsia gemmatalis. Next base: position 9,960,960 of record NC_134775.1, read on the forward strand.
TACAAAAATCACCCAGTTCTCTCACAAATGCGCTTCGCGCCACTTGTGGTAGAACTGCGGGTTTAATTTCAATTGTTGACTCTGACGAATTATAACAAAAATCGGTACTTTCATAGGTAATTAAACCCTGTCTTCTTAATTTTTCTAAGTTAGTCTTATTGTTAAATCTTAATTCTACGGCACTTCTGGGTGCTATGTGTGTTTCTATGACTTTTAAGTCGGTAAATTCATTATTTTCTGCAATATTTGCATCAAATGTTGATGCGGTGTCAGGTCTCGCGCGTTTTTGTGCACGTGTCATCACGGATATAAATTCAGTCATCTCTTTAAGGTCATTAGATGAAATAGTTAACCGAGATAAAGCGTCTGCTGCCGCGTTTTCCTTTCCTTTTACATATTCTACAACGTAATCATATTCTTCGAGTATTATTCTAAATTTCAATAGTCTGCTAGCTGGGTCTTTCATGTTAAACAAATATAATAACGGCTTATGGTCAGTTTTTATCTTAAATTTCCGGTCGTATAAATATGGCCTAAAGTATTTTACGGACCAAACTATAGCTAATAATTCTTTTTCAATGGTGGGATACATTTTTTCGGCTTTATTCAATGAACGGCTAGCATACGCTACCGGTCTCCCATCTGCATTACTTAATACTGCACCGATTGCATATCCAGATGCATCAGTTTGTAAAATAAACGTATTTTTGTCTGAAAAATCTGGGTATTGTAAAACTGGATGTGTAATAATACTTTGTTTTAATGTTTCAAACGACCTATGACAACTTTTATCCCAAATAAACGGCATATTTTTTCGACATAACATGTTTAGTGGGTAAGCCTTTTCTGCAAAATTTGGAATAAATTTTCGGTAATAATTTACGAATGCGACGAATCTTTTTACATCTTCTACTTTTGAAGGTACTGGATAGTTTTCAACGACTTTAATTTTTTCCGGATCTGGTATTACACCCGCTGAGGACACTACATGACCTAGATACAATAATTCTTTTTTTAGGAAGTTGCATTTAAGTGGGTTTAATTTAAGATTGACTTTCCGTAATCTTTCAAAAATTTCCTGTAAATTACTAATATGCGTCCCCAGGTTTTGGCTGAAACAAACGAGGTCATCTTGGTATACTAAGCATTTTTCGTACGTTAGACCCGACATTGCCATGTTCATCATTCGGGAGAAGGAACTTGGACTGGTTTTAAGTCCCATTGGCATTCGAGTCATTTGGTATTGTCCGGATGCGAATGCGGTGTACTGTCGACTGTCTTTACTTAGTTCTACGTTATAATAACCTTGATGCAAGTCTAGATGACTAAAATACATGCATCCGGATAATGAGTCTAAGATCTCAGTAATATTTGGTAAGGGGAATTTGTCATCTTGAACGACGTTATTTAATTTACGGTAATCGATGACTAATCGCCACCTTTTTTCGCCACTTGAATCTACTTTCTTTGGAACCAGAAGAACAGGGCTAGACCATTCGCTATTGCATCTTTCAATTATTCCCTGCTGCAGCATGCTATCAATTTGTTTATTAACTTCAGTCTTATGAGAGTGCGGTAGCCTATAAGGTTTAGTGTAGACTGGTGTTACGTTTGGTTTTACAGTAATAGTATGCTGGTAAATGTTCGTCGTTGTCAATGTGTCACCGGGAACGTAAAATATATCCGCATATTTTGCGCATATATTCTCGATAGAGACTTGCTCTTCACTATTCATGTGCTTTAAATTGAGCAACGAAAATAATTTCTTGACTCGTTCCGCATTTAATTTTGTGTTTGTGAACGAGCACACTTGGTAATTTGAGGCCTCGTGAACAACGGGCCTTACGTCTTTTAGCGTGAAATCAGTTTCAGTAACGTTAAGAATGCGAACAGGTATTTTACCGTCTCGGGGCGTCGCCAATGAGCTAGCTATAAAGACTCCTTCGCACAATTCGCTTGCAATAACTACGCACTCGCCTGTCATTTTCGTGTTTAAAAAATGTATTGACTCCGATCTCGCGGGTATATTTAGTACATTGTTGTCTCTAAGTAGCGGGAATGATATTTTACAATTATTATTCCAAAGTGTCAAGTCATTACTCTGGAAGTTCAAAATCGCCTTGTATTTATTTAAGAAGTCATGTCCGAGTATGCCACTTGCTTTACATGGCAAACAATTAAAAACAAAAAATTTATGTGTTGTAATTTGATTGCCAATCATTAAATCTAGATTAACGTATCCAATAGCCTGAACTTTGCCCCCAACTCCATTTACGACAATGCTCCCTTTATGTATTGGAATATTTTGTTCAATGATATGTTTATACTTTATGCCCGATATGGAAGCACCCGTGTCAACTAAAAGAGTGTATGAGTAATTACTACGCGTGTTTATATTAATATAACATTCGTTACTGCATGATAGAATTAACTTTTCAGTCACGAAAAAACTGATTTTTATTTTCTAATTCTGACTCTGGTTGGTCCTCCTGTTCTGGCAAAGCATGTATGTTACGTATACCCTGGTTCCTGTATTGTTCAAAGTTTGACTTACCTCTGCTTCGGTAAAACGACCTGGCTCCTCTCCAATTCTGCTGCCCCCGCCGGCCCCGCAGAGCACCATACTCCTGAGTGGTAGCCTGTGGGTCTAGCTGACGGGTTTGGGTTGCGTCGTGGGCGTAACCTCGTTGGTACACAAATTTTCGACCTCGACCTCTAAAATTTCGAAAACCAGCATTATTATCGTAGTTACTCAATGCCATAACATCCCCCGAAGTTGAGGGTTGTGACACCTCTTCGTCAATCGCTGATTGAATTGCGTCCTGTAAGGAAGAATGATTTCTTGCTGCAATTATGGTTGATAATCTGCGGTTTCGCAGACCATCAGCGAAAGTCTTAATAGCTTGTTTTTCATTTAAAGAGTACATAGCCTTAAAGTTAGAATCATCGCCATTAGACTGTGAAATCGTCAGATCTACAAACATTTCTGATATTTGTTTGCCATACTCATCAATCGATAAATCATTTTGGCGAACGTTTAGTAACCTACGCTGTATCGCTACTGCAGACTTTTTCGGTAACAATAATGCTCTCATGTCCTTGATTAAAGCGTCTACATTACTGTAATTAGTTGATAATTTAAGTTTCGCAGCACGAGAAAGCCTATTCTTCAATACAAATGTTATTAATTTACCCTGGGATTCATGGTCCAATTCTGACTTATAGTAATCTATTCCGTCAATTAATTGCAATATACTGGTCTCATCATCTTTTGAAATAGGTAACAAGTTTAAAGCCGTCTTTAAATCGAATTTCGCCATTGTTAGTGTCTCTGCGATACCTTTACTAGTTACCGTTTGCCTCTGTGAACTATCTTCGCAACACAAATTTAATATTTCTTCGTAAAGTTTATCTATGTCTGAACAAACCTGTTCAATTAATATAAAGTCTTCTGTTTTGACACTCCCTTTAAGATATCCTATTTCTCCTAAATATTCGTTATAAAAACTTATTAACTTATCTGTTTCCTCTAATTTCGTTATAATAATATTGCCTTTACGTCTAGTAGGGCCGATTTTTATTAAATATCTTCTTATTTCTACCAATTTACTATATAAATCCCTCAATTCCTGAGCCATAAATCCTTTGTTTTATAAACAACCTAACAATTTGTATTTATTATAACTTACCAGTTAATTGACATAACAGTACGCCAGACATTTTTACGTATACACTTTCATATAACAACTATTTTTATGGACACTTACTAGTATTGTCTGTTCCAAGGTTAAACTTAGTGTCTTATATTATCTATTTCCCGGACGAGTTACACAACGCGATAAACATTTATCTATACGCACTGCACTGCATCTTATTTACTTTCTTTAACTCACTTCACTGGCATATCGTAGGAGTACCCGACTTTGCGCTGGTCTTCGCCTTAAACTTTTTCAGTTGTGTTCTCTTCACGGCGCACAGTACGGCGGCGCCAACTCGAAAGCTGAAGGTCACGCCGATTTATTTCATTATGTATCCACTTCTTGTGACATCGACGGTACACCCGATATATCCCATACAAAAATACCAATGTGATTACCAGCAACAAAATCGATAATATTATCCCGATGGAGTTTAGGTGAAAAGTTACTTGGTCCACTGATGCGCTGTTGGAACCTGCTGCATTCTGGGCTACAATAATTTCCTCCTTTGACTTAGTAGTTCCCATATTGTAGTCTATTATTTCGTATTTTTCCAAGAGACTTGTGTGATAGCCAACCCAAGTAAGAGTCAATTAACTTAATATCGCAACACATTCTGATGTCCTTTTACAATGAATGTAATTTAAACCCGATCGCCGCACACTCAACGTCACTGCGCACTGGCAGGGTCGCCATATAAGGATGGCCCTGGCCGATGAAATGAAACAATGTAATGCTGTCTAAATACTGACCATTTATTGAAGTAATACAAGGTTTTATATAGATTCTTCATTACAAGATGATGTCACCTTTACAATAACTCTGAATGTAATACTAATTTTACTGCAAGCGACTCTACCATAGAAATAGACAAATTACTCGAGGAAAATTTAAATAAATTAAGACTCGACCACGCTAACGACGAAGAACGTAACAAAATATATGCACTTTGTAAAGAATACAAAGATATATTTTACTGTGAACAAATTCCTTTGACATTTACAAATCAGGTAAAACATAATATACGTACAAAGAATGAAGACCCCATATACATTAAACCTTACAGACAGGCACCTTTCGTTCAAAATGAAATTAGTAATCAGGTAGAAAAATTATTACATGACAATGTCATACAAGAATCGCATTCCCCATGGAATGCTCCAGTTCACCTAGTCCCAAAGAAAAAAGATGCATCTGGCGAAATTAAATACAGAATGGTTATTGACTACAGACGACTGAATGACATTACTATTGACGACAAGTACCCCTTACCCAATATCAACGATCTTTTTGACAAGTTAGGAAAGAGTGTTTACTTTACAACGCTAGATCTAGCAAGTGGATACCACCAAATAGAAATAGAAGAGAAGGACAGACAAAAGACTGCTTTTACCACGCAAAATGGTCATTTTGAGTTTCTCAGAATGCCATTTGGACTTAAGACTGCTCCGGCGACTTTCCAACGTACTATGGATAACATACTGCGCGGTTTACAGGGACTGCACTGTATGGTTTACTTGGATGACATTATAATTTACGCAAATAGCCTTGACGAAATGATAAACAGACTTAAAATTGTATTTGACCGACTTAGAGCCACCAACATGAAAATTCAGTTAGACAAATCGGAATTTTTGCGCAAAGAAGTACTTTATCTTGGACATACCATTACAAAAGACGGACTAAGACCCAACAACGACAAAATAGATGCTGTACTTAATTACCCATTACCCAAGACAACAACTGAGAAATGAAATGAAATGAAATGAAATGAAATATTTATTTGCACAGAATACAGGTGGTACCAGGTATACAGTTGGTGGTTTTGAAACAAAAACCGTAATCTGCCGTGTTAGGCGTGCAAGAATTAATTATAGCTACTACTTTACATTGTCTTAGACTAATATACTTTTACATTTTGTTGATTGTATTTTATATCATAAGTACTTGATATACAATAAGTACTTAGTAGAATTAACAATTTTATATTAATTGATATGATATTATGACATATTATGACATTATTTTTATTTATTATTACATCATTGACATCGATTTTTTACATTTTCACATCATGTTGCATAAATTCTTTTATTGTATAGAAACATTTTTCTGCTAACCATTTGTATAATTGCGTTCCGTAGTGCTTGTACGGGAGTTCTCTTAGGTTTCTTGGTAGTTTATTAAATACTGATATACACATATAATACACATTTCCTTTATTTAGAGCGGTTCTACAGTAAGGAACTATGATTTTAGTTGGATCTCTTGGTATATATTTAGAGTTATGATCCTTTTTGAATTGAAATAAGTTGTTGTGTTTCCTAACAAATACCGCAATCTCAAACACATACATACAGGTTACAGTTAATAATTTTAATTTTTTGAATAAAGGTCTGCAAGAGTCAAGTGGATCTACTCCACAGACCGCTCTTAAGCACGTTTTTTGTACAATAAATACATTATTTATATTTGTAGAGTTACCCCATAATATCAATCCATACCTAAGAGCCGACTCCACACATCCTCTATATGCTATATAAGCGGTCTTTTCCTCTGAAACAATGCGAAGCCTTCTAAGCACATATGCAAAACTACTAAGTCTGCTGCAGACATCATTTGTATGATGTTTCCAATCACAGAATCGGTCCAGTGTAATACCCAAGAACTTCACATTATCCGTTTCTTCAATAAAGTATTTTTTTATTTTTAAAGTCATTTTAGTTTGATCTGTATTTCTTTTTGTGCAAAATTTTACAAGTTTTGTTTTTGATATGTTCACGTTAAGCTCATTCGATTGCAACCACGTTACTACTGTCTCTACTGCTTTGCTTATCGCTGCTTGATGAGATATAGTTTTATCTTCATAGGGTACTACTATAGAGATATCATCAGCGAATAAAATACTTTGGCAATTTATGGAGTCAGGCAAGTCATTTATATAAAGCAGGAAGAGCAAAGGACCCAGCACGCTGCCCTGCGGAACACCGTAATTATTTATTTTAGTTGATGACTTATATGCGCTCAATTCCAATTTATCGTCCAATCCATTTACTTCGACTGTTTGACGTCGTTCTGCTAGGAAACTTTTTATCCATTTTAAGGCTACTCCCCTAATTCCGTATTTTTCGCATTTGTTGAGTAATATTTCATGACTTACACAGTCGAAAGCTTTACTCATATCAAAAAATATTGTTACTACTGGTGTCTTTTTGTCTATATAAGCCGTAATTTTACTAATTAGAGAGAAGATTGCAAGCGAAGTTGATTTATTTTGTTGGAAACCATTTTGTTCCTGTTTGATTATATTGTGTTTATTGAGGAAATCCGTTAACCTGTTGTAAAATACTTTTTCGAAAACTTTAGATAATATAGGAACAAGAGTAATAGGTCGGTAATTATTCCGTTCCTTTCGATCACCTTTTTTATAAATCGGTTTAACTATCGATAGTTTTAAATGTTCTGGAAAGATTCCTTGTACCATAGATATATTTATTATATAATTTAGAATTGGAGCGATAATGTGAGCACTGGCTTTAACAATATTTGTAGAAATAGAATCATATCCTACTGCTTTTGTGTTATTCAAAGATTTAATAATATTTATGATTTCTAGTTCTGTGGTGGGTTTTAGAAATATTGTATTATGATTTGTCTGAGTTAATGTTTGTTGCATCTTTGTTGTAGGTGAGGTATGTCCATGAATGTTAATAAAAAAGTCGTTAAAAACCTCCGCGATCTGCATGGGATCATAAATTATGTCTCCATTAATACATATAGATTCAATGCTGTTTATTGTTTGTGCCTTATCATTTTTACCCTTTATTATGCTTCAAGTAGCTTTACTTTTATTATTAGCCTGGTTAATTAACTTTTTATTGAGGTTTCTTTTTGACCAAATAATGCATTTTTTGAATATTTTTGTGTATTTATTATTATTATATTTATTTAGTTTCTCTTTTGTTTTATATTTGTAATATTCAAACCTCATTTGTCTTTTTTTAATGCTACATTTTTTTAGACTTTTTGTTATCCATCTTGGCGATTTGGAGTTAGAATTTATTTTTATTTTGTTGTACGGAAAACAAAGATTATAAAACAAAATGTAGTCCTGATGAAAGATATTAAAAGCTTTGTTTACATCCGCTTCAGAATAAACTTCTTGCCATGATAGTTGTGAAATGTAATATATAAACTTGACAATATTTTCATTACTAAAATCTCGTTGTTGACTGTACCAATAACATTCCGCTTTTTTATATTTACCTGGAAATTCTAGAGTTTGAGCAGTGTCATGGTCCGATAGATATAACCTATGGACAGCACCACTTGCACCAGTTATGTTACTACATATGAGATCTATGCAGTTATTTTGTCGTGTGGGTTCAGTTATGTGTAACGTTAAATTGTAGTTCCTTAAAATATTTGTTAGAATTTGCGTATTTTTATTATTATCTAATACATTTATGTTGAAGTCCCCGGTTATTATAATTTTTTTATTTGAAATTTTGTATAATAATTTATGTAATAAAATTTCTAATTTATTGAGAAACAAGTTAACGTTAGATGTTGGTATTCTGTAAATGCTCAATACTATACTATTTAAACTTGGAATTTCTATTCCGCAGCATTCAAATATCTTATCACACGAGTATTGTTTGCATATTTCGATGGGTTTACTTTCTATACCGTTATGAACCAGTATGCAAGTACCCCCGCGCTTTTGTTTTTTTCTAGAATAAAAACTGCCCATTTTAAACCCCTTTATTTTGATATTCGACTCATGACCTAATTGTACAAAAGTTTCACTAAAGCATAAAATGTGAATTGGATCTGAATCAAAATCAAAATCAAAATCAAATCATTTATTCATTTAGGTCAAATATTGACTCTTATGATAGTCGTTACAATTACTGAATCTACCACTAGCTCGGAAAGGGGGTAGAGCCTTATGAGAAGAGCTAGCGAGAAACTCACGGCCACTCTTTTCAATCGCCAAAAAGTTTTACAATGTGGTTGATACAATAATTGATCATGCGAGGAGCTGCCAACAATCAGCGATATAGACTAAACGTCAATTAAGTTAAATGAACATAGCTAGGTTATTTATTAGTCTCTGATCATACCGTATGTTGGGAGCACCTACTAGCATGTGATAATAAGAATATGGGCAGCAAGTGAGCACACTGGTTGTGAACATTATAAAAGAAAAAAAGTGACAGTTTTATGAATAACATCAAATTGTACGTAACATCACCTATTTGCATCATTAATTGCCCATATTTTACAATATTTAAACCTACTGCTACTGAGTTTATACAATTTATAGCAAAGTTCCCTAATTTCAAAGAATCCTAATCAAGCGAGCGACTAATCCCAAGAGCTATTGTCGTTTAGATACTCATCAATTCTGTAATAAGCTTTCCTAACGAGATGTTCCTTAACAGCAACTTTGAATTTTGGCAGGGGTAAATCCATGATGTGCTTTGGAAGCTTGTTGAAGAAACGAATGCCGAGACCTACAAACGAATTGTGCACCTTGTGTAAACGATGATGGGGACCTACTAATTTGTGTCTGTTTCTAGTGTTGTAATTGTGTCTATCGCTATTTGTTGCGAAAGTTCCTTAATTTTGTTTTATATACAACAAGTTTGCAAGCACATACTGTGATGACACCGTCAGTATCCCTATCTGCCCAAAAAGCTCTCTCAAGGAGTCTCGCGCTCCTAAACTATAAATTGCACGGATAGCTCTTTTTTGAAGGACAAAAATAACATCTATATCAGCAGCCTTACCCCACAGTAATATACCGTAAGACATGACGCTGTGAAAATAACTAAAGTAAACCAGTCTTGCCGCATCCACACCAGCAAACTGTCTTACTTTTCTGATTGCGTACGCGGCGGAGCTGAGTCTCCCCGAGAGATGCGCTATTTGAGTGCCCCATTGGAGCTTGCTATCCAGACTGATACCTAAAAAAGTTGCCGAATCTACCAAATCGATAGTTTGCCCATTTACGACTATGTTAGTACCTAAATTCCTCGCGTTGGGCATAGTGAACCTATCTTAATCTAATCTTTGGCAAGTTCATTTAAACATAATTCAATTGAATCTATTTTATTTAACAGTCCAGCTATGTTCTGATGAAATAGTCTTATTTTTTCTTCCACTTCATCAGTTAATTTAGACATAAAAAAAATTTATTTTTACCAGATGATGATGATGATGTTATTTTGGTGGTGACTTTTGTCAAAACAGGAAAAAGATAGGGGATTGTACCTATCTTGGGCTTATCATTTTTTTTATTTTTACGAAGCCAAGATAGAGTTTCATTGTTTGTACAACTCGGTATGTATTTAGTTTTGTAATCTTTAGCATCAATCAAGGAATTAACCAACCTGCATTATGTGTATCTGAAAGTAATGATAGTTGTAGTTGAAATTACGTGAGTTTGTTACATCCACATATTGACAATTCTGGAATGGGTGACATGTGAATTTTAGAAGGTCGTTAAGCTTATTTTCATTCAAGTACATGTTTTTGCTTACACTTAAAACTATTACATTGCAATTTTTTAATAATGTTAATATTTTAATCCAAATCAAATTCAATTTGATTTGGATATTTATCATTTTGACCAGTGCACAATATTATCCAATCATTGTCTGATACATCTAAATTGTAACATGGGTTTAATGATTCGCTACATGTCGCGAACGGTTTTATAAAAAAAAATATATTATAATGTTCATATTTATTTTTTTGTCTAGAAATAGATAACTTTTTAGCCAAACCAATGCATTGTTGTTCTCCTATTATAAATATCCTTCGATTTTTTTCTTCTCTCCTAGTGTCCTTGGGGTTTGTCTGCTTGGATTTATTCAGTATAGTACTCTCTATCGTAGAATTATCGGTAATTGGTAGATAGGATGGATATTCGATATGTTTTAATGTTTTGGGTGGATCATTTGAGTTTACGATAGTGTCGCCATCTGTCGGGCATATATTTTCCATTTCATTTATATTGTCTTTTGATAGAAGTAGTTTTTTTGTAAAATCCCCGCAATTAACTACGTTTTTAGGCCTCGATTTCCTTGGTGTACATTTTGGAGATTTTGAGATGTTTGGCGATTCTGTACATATTGTCTTATATTGCATAGTTGTATTTTTGTGATTTATTATCTCGCCTTTTAAACAACCATTTTCCTGTATCAAATTTCCAATTTCTTGGTAAATAAAATAAAAGATAAAAAGATTTCTCGGTCTCGTAGGCCATTATCGACGTTTTATAAAAGACTTTGCTAAAATTACCCAACCATTGACCGCCTGCTTAAAGAAACGTAACAAAATTATCATTGACCAAAAATACATAGACGCATTTAATCAATGCAAGGAACTTCTGACGCACGCACCACTTTTACAATACCCTGACTATGATAAAACCTTTATTCTGACAACGGATGCGTCTAATGTCGCCTTAGGTGCTGTCCTATCGCAAGGACAGATCGGTAGTGACAAGCCCATTGCCTATGCTAGCCGTACTCTCAGTGATACAGAATCACGTTATAGCACTATCGAACGTGAACTACTCGCTATCGTTTGGGCAGTGAAACATTTTAGGCCCTACCTATACGGTCGAAAATTTTATATTTACACAGATCATCGCCCCTTAGTTTGGCTTCGATCACTCAAAGACCCTAGCAGTAAACTTACTCGATGGCGATTACGCTTACAAGATTACGATTTCGAATTGATCTACAAGAATGGTAAACAAAATACGAATGCAGATGCTCTCTCCAGAATCAAACTTAATGCGTTATCCTCAGACGACGAAAATCAGTCTATGGCAGTTAATGTTGATGAAAAGGAAGATATTAATTTAAAAGAATACGTTAAAAGTGTAGTTGAAGACATAGAAAAGCTAAGTGGAAATAAACCGGAAAGAAAAAGTTCATCAACGATAACAATATCTGATTCTAGTCGAACTGCGTCATGTAGTAGTCCTATAGAATTTTCTAAAAATATTAGAGACAGTAACCAAAATACTAATGATTATCCGATGCGATCAGTATCCAGTAAATCAGACGGAACTATTCATTCATTCGTAGAGTTAGAATCAACTGGAATACCTTTATTACATGAAGCAATAGACACCAAGCCCAATCAAATATTAATATTTTCATGGCTTAAAAATCAGATACATGTAAACAATTTATCACGTGAAAAACAAAAGATATTAGAAGTTTTCCATCTAAAAATAATCCCGAATTGGTAAAGGACTTTCTAAAGAAATACATTCAACCAAAACTTAAGTACTTTATTTACTTTGAGGAAGATGAACATCGTAAATTATTTAGCAATATTATAATCGATTTATTCCAAAAAGGTACAGTTAACTTCTATGAATGTACGGAAAGGGTTATTTTTATAGAGGATGAGAAAGAACAGAAGGCATTAATTTTGAAACATCATGAAGGAAAGTCTTGCCACCGTGGTATAAAAGAAACGTTACTTAGATTGCGTAGAAATTATTATTGGGATAGAATGCAGGAAACTGTAACAGCCGTAATAAATAGTTGTGAAGCATGTCAAAAAACAAAATATGATAGAAAACCTATAAAACCTATTTTACAATTAACGCAAGCCCAGGACGCGCCATTTCAAGAATTATTCATAGATTTGTTTAGTATTGAAGGTAAAACTTATTTAACTATCATTGACGCATTCAGTAAATTGGGTCAAGCAATCGAAACTCAGGGAAAATCAACTCCTGAAGTAACGAGAGCACTTATGAAATATTTTTCTTATTACGGTACTCCAAAAAAGATAAGCTCTGATCCCGGTACTGAATTTAATAATGAACTTATTAAAGAATTTTTGAATTTACACAAAATAGAATTTCATATTGGAACACCAAACAACCCTAATTCGATGGGCCTTATCGAGAGGTTCCATTCTACTTTAATTGAAATATACAGATTGGCTAAATATGAGAAACGATGTACTGACGCGGCCTCGGTTATGACCTATTCTGTTTTGGCATATAATCATACTATTCATTCTGTTACTGAGCTTACTTCATTCGAAGTTGTCTTCGGGCACACTGACTCAACTAGCCCTTTTAGCATAGAATTAGATAAGCGTTACTTCCAAAAATAGTAAAAGATCATGCAAAAAGAATAACAACTTTATATGAACACTTAGCGGAAAAAATGGTTACTATCAAAGAAAATAATAGAGCTAGGAAAGGTGGTGAAGGCGATGTAAAGTTTAAAGAAGGCGATACTATTTTCGGTAAAGATGTAAATAAACGTAAAAGTAAGGACAAACCGCGATATACGAAAGCTAAGGTCACAGGTGAAGCAGAGAGAAACGTTTTACCCATAAAAATAGGTGATAGAGATACTAAAATTCCTATTAAAAATATAAAACGCCCTCCACAGGTGCGTCGTGTTACTGATGACAGTGACAATGCCGTCTCTGGCCCTTCATCTGCAAAGCCTTAAAGGAAATCCAGGAATACTGCCGGTGAAACAAGGCCAAGCATATTTCCAAACCGATCATTGGACTATTGTAAAAGCTATCAGTCTTGAACAGATTTATAAAGATTTACATTATATCTCTACAAACTATCAAAAACTTTGTAATTTAATCGATTGGAATGCATCATATTCGCAAGAAATCTTTAGTATAAAATTACATACAGAGTCTATACGCGATATAACTATGGAAAAGTATCAGCAACTTGTACCATCTAAACGCTTTAGGCGTGGCCTTATAAATCCATTGGGTTCTATTATAAAAATTATAACCGGTAATCTAGACCATGATGATGCTTTACAATATGATAAACTTATTTCAAAACTAAATCACAATCAAATCATTATATCTAAAAAGTTAACTCTGGTCTCTAAAATGTTTGATAGCTTTATAAATATCACAGAAACAGTTGAACAGAATACAGTTAATTTTCATAACAGATTGACTAAAATTGAAGTACTAATTAAAGATTTAACTGTCCATCAAAATAATTGGAATTTTCTAACTTATGTAATTGGATTATTCAATGTTTTTATGAGTAGTTTTCGTACAATATTTATTAGATTAAGTGAAATTGAAACTGCACTAGCACTAAGCAGGATATCCATTTTACATCAATCAATTGTAAACTCTTCAGAACTTTTATATCATTTAAAATTAATATCTGAATCTGAGAGTCTAGTATATTATACCAATGAATCAAACTTGTTAAAGATAGAAGAGATTATAACTGTCAAAACTTTTATGAAAAATAATCAAATAACATTTATAATGGAGATCCCACTTACTGATAATGCTACTTATAATTATTATAAAATATATTCCTTACCAATATTCCATGAATCTGATAATAAAACCCTTACTATCTTCCCAAAATACCCCTACCTATTGGCGAAAGAAAGTACATACTTACCAATCGTAATACCGTGCCGATCATTCTCTGCTGGCAGCCGCTTCCTGTGCACTGCAGAAAATCGAATTCCTTACTATGAATTTACCTGTATTGAGCAGCTTATGAATTTTGAAGATGACCTTTCTCGCTGCAAGCAACACCCAATCCAAATTGAAGAGGTCAGGGTCCAGCAAGTTTCCGTTGACAATTGGATTTTGTACAGTAGACTGAGGACTACGCTAGCAAAACATTGCAACAATGTGGTTAGCAAGCAGCTCGTATTTGGTACTTACCTTATGACCATTGACGAATCCTGTGAATTGGAGATCCGTGGCATTCACATCCACCATCGCATCCTCGTAGAAACAGAAAGAGTGGAAAGAATTCCAATTAGAGACTGCCTCCGTGGCGCAGTGGTTTAGGTCGCCACGCCGATACCACTGCAACGGGAGGTCGTGGGTTCGATTCCCACACGGGACAATTATTTGTGCGATCCACAAATAATTGTTTCGGGTCTGGTTGTGCTTTGTGTCCGTTGTTTGTATGTTTGTAAAAGTCCCCGCGACACAAGAGCAATTCTTAGTGCGGGAGTTGTCTTTTTTAAACTGAAAAACTGAAACTGGAAACTGAATTATCACCTTACCCCAGTTACGAGCGAACGCGACTCTATCCAGTACACGTGCACTTAACATGAAAGACGTAAGCTTGGATGAAGTCAAATATATGGCGTACTCATTAAAACATAGTGAAGTGATTGAAAGTGTTTTTGATGAAAATAAAAGTAGCTTCAGTGCGTCTTTAGTGTACGTAACTTTAGGTTTAGTCATATTATGTATTTTTGTGTTTTTCCTTTATGTGTTTCGGCTCAAATTGTTGAAATATGCGTGTTATAAGAAAAATTATCGGAACCAATCTCAAATCGATTCTCCCGATAATTTTCCTCTTAAGGTCGGAGGAGTTATGGTAACACCCACACCTTCAGCGTTAGATTAAGTTTAGAATATAGTTTATGCTTAGCCAGCAGAATGCTGACAATTCTTAGAAGTAAGATAAGCCGGGCCCAACGGATGTGTCTCTCCTGAGGGTCTAACGCTCGTAAACAACCAGAATTAAAACAGCCTCCGAATCGGCTACACATATATCCTTGTTTTTAATTCTCACATTATTTTAAATAAATTAGTTTTTAAAAAATTGTTTCCCCGCTCCGGAAACAAGAGTACCTACTTGTTGCCTATGATGGCAATCCACAAACAATAACAATGAAAGTAATACTCCGTGGCGCAGTAGTTTAAGGTACGATTCAGACCAACCGGCTAGCGTCGGCCCGCATCGGAACGGAGCCGTACGCGTGCCGCGGCAGCCGAACGTGTGCCGCGGCAGCCGAACGCGTCCGTCGGAGCTGTACCGCTACTGCGGTATGCGTACGGCTGCCGCGGTAGCCGCACGCGTGCCGCGGCAGCCGACAGCGTCCGCTGGAATCCAATCATATGTCTGGACTAAAGAAATTAGTTTTTCTTCCGTATCCATTTTTGATTTTAATATATTAACTGTCGCTTGAAGAACACAACTTCAATGATTCGCTAGTTACTGCACCGTAATCTCCGTTCGTATTTCACGACGCACAGCTGACCGGCTCCGAACGGACCCGACGGCAGCCGATTGGATGCCGACGGCGCCGTTCGGAGCCGGTCGGGGCCGGTCGGCCGTCGCGACAGCCGAATGCATTCTGCGACAGGTCGCGACAGGTCGCGACGCGTCGCGGGATGCCGACGGAGAAAGCTATGCGTAAGTTGCTTGCAAATATGAACTTTATTTACTGTTGATACAATTCAATGTTCTTTACCGCATTGTAAAATGCCGCCCGGCCCGGCCCGACGCGAGCCGGTTGGTCTGAATCATACCTAAGACGCCACGCCAATACCACTGCGTCGGGAGGTCGTGGGTTCGATTCCCACACGGAGCGATTATTTGTGCGATCCACAAATAATTGTTTCGGGTCTAGTTGTGCTTTGTGTCCATTGTTTGTATGTTTGTAAAAAGTCCTCGCGACACTAGTTAAGTTATTGCGGTCGGCAATTTAATTAAAAAAATATTTATTTATAAAAAATACAATGTTTATTCTTCGAGAACTGATACAAGACTAATTAGGAATTGAATATAATGAATAACAATTAAAATGATGCGTTAACAATATTAGAATAGCGTATGCTGATGCACGGCTGCAACGTCGGCAGAAAGGGGTTGCTACGCCGTGGTAACTCCTCCCTCCTTAAGACGGAAGCAGGCCAGTTACAGTTAAAAGCTGATGGCAACGGAAGGTATACTACTTTATCGTGTCTAGATGTACCGTGAGCTGTAATTATTTGAAATGGTTCTATTGCTATACAATTTTCAAATTCAGTGCCAAAAATAACATCAGATGCTATAGAGGATCGACTAGCACCTGTATCTATGAGAAACTTGCCATTGAATTCTGGTAACTCAATATAAGGTAAGTGGTCCTTATATTGGTAGTTAATTTTTATTAGCTCTGGTCGTGTTGATCCAGTTCCGAGAGAAAACCCTGATCGTCATTTACCTCTAAGTCGTTGTTACATGGCTCAGCGTCTGCGTGATCTGCATTGGAGTAATTATAATCATAGCACTCACCTTCGTCATAGTACGGCTGCATCTGGTCGAGATGACTCGGTGTGTAGAACAGCTTTTGGGTTGCGAAGTGTGGTGGTGCAGGTTTGGTCGCAGTTCGCATGGTAACATCTGATACATGCTGTGGAGGGTTTACCTGTTGTTTTGGGATGTTCTGCTGTCCTCTAAAATTGCCTGAATTATTCCTAGAGACGTTTGGCCTAAAATTACCTGATCCAGGTTTGTTATGCCATGGTTGCCCCCATTGCGGATACTGTTTAGTAGCTTGTTGTGAACCGTAGGGGTTCTGAGAGCTAGTAGAAGGATTATTAAAGTTTGGATGCGGCCTCGGTTGACCAAAATTACGGAAAGGTACGTTATTGTTATTATTTATCTTAGGTAACTCCTTTGGTTTAACTTGAGATGTGGATGGATTATTAAATACAGATCTATTGTATGCAAGCCTGCTTTCTTCCTGTCTAGCTGCTATTATCGCAAGTTCAAGCGTCTCCGGCCTAAGAATTTTAACATTAATTGATATTTGGAAGTCTAACTGATTAACATATTGTTCTATAACCATCTTCTCATAATATGCCTTATTAGTGTGCTCGCCTACAGAGTACAGCGTTTCTAAAAGATCTCTAAGCCGTTTACCGAAAGTTTCGGCGTCTTCATTCCTCTGTTTCCTAGTGCGCGTCAATTCTTGCATCACTTGGATTTCGTTACGCGGCTCCCTAAGACGTCGTATCAAAGCACACTTGATTAACTCCCAATTACATAAGTTTTCATCATACGCGACCGCGTCGATAGCTGTCCCGCTTAACCTACTCTTAATTAGACATATAAGTGCCGGGTGTGCACGATCTGCCTCATCCAGTAAGCACAGTATGTTTTCTACCTCTCTAATATAATAATTCAATCGTTTTGGATTGCCGTCATACTTAGGCATCAAGCCTGTGAGTATTTTAAAATGACCATTATCACAATCCTTCAAAGACATTTTTACTTTAAATCAAGACAATGCCAATGGCTAGCGCGAGAACAATAGGGGTGTACGGTTACACTGTATTGAATGATTTCGTTCAAGCACGTATATGCGTCGATTTAATATCTATTTATAAAATTATGTTTTATAACTTTAGATAATAAACTAAGGTATTACTTATATGGAATGCCTAGCGCGATTCTAGCTTATAGACAGACACACACAATGTAAAAATATGTTATAATAATATTAACACAGGAAATAGAGCAAGGAGCACTTGAATAATACGAGAGTACTTACCAAAGCGTTCTCTGCATCTCCTGTGGAGCCTTGTCAGCAGCAGCAGCTCCTCTATAGCGCCAGAGTCTCTGCTACCAGGTGCCCGACCGCGCGTAAGTTCTTTACGGATCGCGAGAGTACGATTTGAGAACCGTCACAGCTTTCCCAAAGAGATGTATTCGAGATAAGCGTGCCGGTATCCTACCGACTGCGCCAGTTAAGTTATTGCGGTCGGCAATTTAATTAAAAAAATATTTATTTATAAAAAATACAATGTTTATTCTTCGAGAACTGATACAAGACTAATTAGGAATTGAATATAATGAATAACAATTAAAATGATGCGTTAACAATATTAGAATAGCGTATGCTGATGCACGGCTGCAACGTCGGCAGAAAGGGGTTGCTACGCCGTGGTAACTCACTAGAGCAATTTTTAGTGCGGGAGTTGTCTTTTAAAAAATAAAAATAAAAAATATTTACAAATACACGTAAGATACGACTAATAATTTACACAATCATTACAATTTTACACAAAATAATAACATTCATACATAATTTATTAACGTAATTTAACTCATCCAAATATAATAAACATAAATAAATAAATATAAATATTTATTGGACAAATCACACAAGGTCATAGGTACCACAAACCTACAACTACTACTACCTCTACACAACTACTACCACTAAAACCACAATACTACTACCACTACCCTACAGCATTACGACTACTCTACACCACAGAATAATAAGTACTATAGTACAGAACACGCACTCCCCGTAACAATTTATAGAAATAACGACTCTTGCTGCTAAGCAATAAAGTCTAATTCAGCTCGTATAAGCGCTCCGTACCTAACGACATATTCACCTAAGTATTCCCGCTCTCTTTTAACGCGTAACTCTGTCACTGTTTGGCGTAGAGTAACGCGTTACCTATGACGCTAGGATTGTCGGCTCGCCGCATCGTTGCTACCTGTTTTGGTTTGTTTACATTTTTACTATTTTATATTCTTCATATGTCCTAAACCTGTGAACCGATTTATATCATTCAAACGGATAAAATAGATTTAGTCTGAGACCTTTCATTTGATACCAAATTCGTTGAAATCTATACTAATATTATAAAGCTGAAGAGTTTGTTTGTTTGTTTGTTTGATTGTTTGTTTGTTTGTTTGTTTGTTTCTTTATCTCAGGAACTACTGGTCCGATTTGAAAAATTCTTTCAGTGTTAGATAGTCCATTTATCGGGGAAGGCTATAGGCTATATTTCATCACGCTACGACCAATAGAAGCGGAGAAGCAACGAAAAATGTTACAAAAACGGGGAAAATTTTGATCCATTCTCTCTTATGTGACGCAAGCGAAGTTGCGCGGGTCAGCTAGTATCTCCATAAACAAAAAGTCACATTTGCAAGTTGCTCTCGTAATTATAAAGTATCAAATTCCTTAATAATTCAGACATGAGTCCATATTATTGTTAGTATCAACAAAGTAACTAATTATAGTTAGTACTATTATTTTGTGGTAGATAGGTACTGTAAAGTTTTATAGTTTTTAAATGAATTTGAACTTAGCTTTCCTCATCTGTAGGCAATGAAAAAAATGACAATCCCTCGTCCTTCTTTTTCGACAAACATCCATCAAATAAGCAATGCTTTAAACCTGCCATTCTATTTTAAACGTTTTTATGATAATACTAGCTGACCCGCGCAACTTCGCTTGCGTTACATAAGAGAGAATTGGTGAAATTTTTCCCCGTTTTTGTAACATTTTTCACTCGTACTCTGCTCCTATTGGTCGTAGCGTGATGATATATAGCCTATAGCCCTCCTCGATAAATGGGCTATCTAACACTGAAAGAATTTAGAAAGAAAGAAATCGGACCAGTAGTTCCCGAGATTAGCGCGTTCAAACAAACAAACAAACAAACAAACTCTTCAGCTTTATAATATTAGTATAGCTTACTCATAAAACTTCTAATAAACGCACGCACGAGCTCTACGCGTGAGCATCGACACTCGACTCTCGGAGTGGTGCCGACGCCACGCGAATTTGTAGGCACTTATAGCTGTAGGTACGGCCGAGTGACGGGGGCCTGTCTACACTACTTATTCACTAGTAATACCTCTACTTTACTACTAGTCATCCAATTTGGTGCAGTTGTTCTGAAACTATGCGTGTA